>NC_051179.1:118049-156739 GCF_013339695.2 Rhipicephalus sanguineus | reverse complement strand
ATGCGCCTCTTTTTTTAAACCATTTTTCTTTAAGTTCTTTTATTACCATACTTCAATTATACAAGTACCTAGTGCACTGGCGCGAAGATAACCTATCTCACCACAGCGCGCATATCAAGGCATGCCATGTTAACATCAGAATTCTTTGCACTATGTATCCTGACATCAATGTTCCTCTTCCACGACTGTGCCACACGTGATCTTTTCATGTTATTTACTAAAAACTTCACTCAAAGAGGTCCGTTCAAGGGCAGAGAAGCGCGCTGCGTGAGTGTGAAATGTGGGAAAGGGTGGCACGGAGGCGTGCGCAAGGTTCCTCTTCAGGGAAGATGCGGTTTAGCGGCAGCATAATGTTACAGACGTGGGCACCTAAGTGTATTGTGGTCACGGTTGATGAAGGTGCAGGGGAGGAGACATTGGCGTAGCGATAGCTGAACCTCCGTGCCGCGCAAGACCTACGAGTCTACCGTTACGCCACGACTTAATAAACCCGTTCATTGATGTCACAATACTGACGAACGATGGCATGTTTATTGTTCGTTGCTTAGATGCCACGTTGAATTACTGTACAATATCTACTCCCTGGTTGTTTTGAACTTCACGTCCATTAGTGTCCGGAACACACACATATTAGAAGGCGCACACAATGAGATTATTGCCCACCTTTTTGCGTACCTGTTGCCCTCCGTCGCCTTGGCGAATGTGTTAAAAACACACTGAAATCTAAAGCAGGCACAAAGCACGTGCGTAATGCTTCGCATTAAGCATTGAGCAGGAGTGGAGGCTGAGGTCCTGCGGGAAACGTTAGGTGTTATAGCCCTACAATTTGGAGATTTAAAAATGAGAAATTTTCGAAGTGTCAAATGTAGAAAACAACTCGTCTATATCAGAATTCATCAGACTGCTTACCACAAAAAGTCACTGTCGGCAAACTAATATGTTCTTCGGCCATTGCTGTGCCATCATGACAAATGAGTGGGTCATAGCATTGAACTGCTACTCATTGTTTGCGCATAGCGAACAGTGGAGTTTCAGCTAGATAATAATAATAATAATAATAATATAATAATAAATAATAAAATATAATAATAAAATAATATAATAATAATATATAACCTGCCTCAAGAACTACATGGTCTGGGAGACACTCAAAAGGCTGTAACGAGCAGTTTTACTGAGACGTAGCCACTAAATACAATGCAACAACGGCATGCAACACAAAAGCTATACATAAAAACATTACGGCTTAACGTTTCAGCAGAGAGTAAAATCACATCACATAGCAAAACTGACGAGAACAAACACAGTCTTATGCGCACTTATGTACACGCAGCACAGCACAAATGATAAAACTATACTGGAAAATACTGAAAACTAGGCTTAGGCTATCGAAACATCATCACGCGGCATAGAATATCATGTTCATTAAGTGCGGTACACGTATAGTTACTTTCTTTAAACCCAAGTTCTAAATAAAATGCGAACTCAGCACTAAGGGCATCCTTATCCAGAGCGCTATTCATGCGTAGCTTGAAGATGCAGGCTACACCAGTCGGCAAATAGCTAAACAATTATATGGACTCTTCCTTCACCGCAGCAGCATACTATAAGCGACATATACTACTGCTAGAGCAATAAGCACTATTACGGGGAGTAACCGTCGCAAATGAAATGGAAGCCGAAAGATCACTCCTTGTCCCCTGTCAGTGAGATCGGCGCATTCACACGTGACACCGACTAGCGGTATTGGTTAAAATTTACTCAAATTCAATTTTAGCCTGCATGTTAACAAAACAGAGCACAGTATAGAGCACAACCCTGACACAGCGCTAGTCCACACGTGCGCTGTGTCCGTGACGTTTCAGACCTCTGTTTTTACTAACAAGAGCACCAAAATAAAAAAAAACTACCAAACCGCTAAAGCCTATACACTCAACCATTCAGAAGTGTCCGCGTCACATCGAACACGGCAAGGATTCCACGGATGGCACCGTCGCGCTCCAAGCGAAAAGAAGAGCGGGCTTGAATACACCTGCACTGTGGCGTCGATTGTGTTGTTCTAAATTAAGATGCACACGCCGTACAGCATTGACGCCCCACTAACAGGGTTATAAATCGTTAGAATAAACACAGTACAGAATTTACAGTAGTAACTCTGACCTCAGCACCAAAACCCTTTCTGTAATGGCAGTGGGTGCGGAGAGCTGGAGGATAAAATTAATGAAAGAGAGCATGTAATGTACGAGTCGTGAACGAGCTGTAACGCAAGGTGCATTCTGACTTCAGAAATTTCTCAAATAACCTCGCGTTGTAATCGTGTCAGTTGGGTTTCTTGAACAGGACGGAACGTTGAGCCCGTTGCATGCTATACCATAGTGAAACCTAATACGTCGCGACAAGGCACGAACTACAAAAGAAAAAGATACTTTAAGTGCTGCCTTCCAAAAGACACTTGTTATTAAAATCGCAGATATCAATGAGCGAGGAGGCAAGTGACATGTGCGCAACACAATACTGACACAAAGAAAAAAGAAAAAAAAGCACACGTTTTCGGAAATAAAGTGCCTTAACGCGCTGTTTTCTTACTTTTCTTCGTTCGTACTTGACTACAACAAACCAACCTCTGAGGATTCACTGGTTCCGCCTTGAAACTGTTTACAAAAGCATGATGACGATCATAATTTTTGGAACACAGTTATTGCTCCCATAGGAAGTTCTCGCCCCCCGCTAAACAAATAGGCACATTTTGCAGATAGGCAATAAACAAAAAATGCACTTTTCGCACAACTCATGTGATAAGCTGACACAAGAAAACGTTGCAAATCCTTAATGTTTGCTGTCATTGAGTACGACAGAAAGATATTAACGTTCTTACCTATATACTCCAAACGTCCGTGAATCGCAGGTGAGTGGCCGCAGTATACACACCATCCGTGGGGAATCGCTGCTCCAGACCATCAGACCGTGGCGGGTTTTCTCGCATGAACTCGGCACAATCACAATCCGTGTGCTTGCAACGGCCGCGTTGCAGGCCAAGAATGTCTACGGAAGTAAAATGGCACAAATCTCTGCCTTGCAGTGCCTGAACGGTGTTACAACCCAAAGAACCCGCAACAAACGCAGTCTTTCAGAAGCGCGCCCCTTCGAGAGCCTTCCAAAGTAAAGTTCCGTATTCGCCGCAACAGGGCGCGGAAGAAGAATGCGCATGCACCTCGTCATGTTCATCGTTGAGAACGCTCGCCCTTTCGGGCAGACGGCGGCGCTTATCGCGGCTCCCATGTTAGGATTTCTATATGCGTGACGGAAAATGTTTACGCGTGTTCGCCGCGGGATTGTAAGCGTGTGAATCCGTTGCACACGCGTACACGGCTGGCCCACGCTTGCACATGACAGAACCACGGCATGCAGTCTTGCCCTCACGCTGACCTGAAGGACCGCACGCTTACTTTTGGTCACGTGGGCTTGAAACGTCATCCACGCTCATTTCATGTGCATCACACGCTTAAATTTACAGTTTAGAGTGACATTAAGCATGGTATTTTTTAGAGTGTACCGCAACGCAAGACGACGAACTAGCGCCCTCGACGTTCTCATCGACGGCCACAACTCATCACCGCTCTCGTCGATACTGGTCCGACTATTGCGTCATCAGTGGGCCCTTCGCCACGAAGTTGAAGAAAGTTAAGACCGCTTGGGAAGGCCCCGAACCGCACCGCTGGAGGCCATCTGATAACGCGATTGGTGTCTGCACGGCGAGAGTCACCATCAATAACCGGACTTATCCTGCGAGCTTTGTAATCCTACAAAACTGCTCCAGGATGCAATACTTGGAATGGACTTCCTAAGTGAACACGGCGCCGTCATCGACCTGAGGTCCGAGTCGATAACACGAACCTCAGAAAGCGCTCCCGCCCCGCGCGACGCCAGGGAACCATGCATTGAATGTGATAGGAGAGCAGGTGACCATTCCGCCGCGTTCCAGCGTCATTATTTCCGTCGGCAACGAAAAAGCTGAAGACATCGAAGGTGTCATCGAGAGCGATCAGCGTTTGCTGCTAGACCGTGACATTTGCGTCGCAAGGGGCATTGCTCGGTTGCATGAAGGAAAAGGAAGCGTGATGCTAACGAACTTCAGCCAGGAATACAGACACCTGAGCAGGGGCACGACGATTGCATACATCGAAGAAATCTTGGCCGTCAGCGATGCGTTTGCCTTTTCAGATTCTGACGAAGCTACGACGACGATTCTGAGCCACCCTTCGCGACGTACCCCAAGTCTTTCCGCTCGCCAACAGCAACAGCTCCGACGCCTTCTGCACGAATACAGGGACTGTTTCTCGTCGTCATCGCGGGTCCGACAACGCCCCTTGCTAAGCACCGCATCATAACAGAAGAAAATGCTCGGCCACTCCGTCAGAGTCCCTACCGCTTTCGGACGCGGGAACGGGAGGCCGTAAGAAACAAGTCGATGAAATGCTACGCGACGACATCATCCAGCCGTCCAACAGCCCGTGGGCGTCTCCCGTGGTGTTAGTGAAGAAGAAGGATGGGACCCTACGTTTCTGCGTCGATTATCGTCGCCTGAACAAAATCACAAAGAAGGACGTGTCCCCTCTCCCACGAATAGACGACAGCCTGGATCGACTCCACAACGCGAATTACTTTTCGTCGATGGACCTCAAGACCGGCTACTGGCAATTGAAGTCGACGAGGAGACCGAGAAAGACCGCCTTTATAACACCGACGACGCCTGTCGAGTTCAAGGTCATGCCTTTCGGTCTTCGCTCGGCGCCTGCGACTTTCCAACGAGTCATGGATACTGTGTTAGCTGGTTTGAAGTGGCAGACTGCCTTGTTTACTTGGACAACGTCGTTGTGTATTCCTCGAACTTCGACGAACACCTCCAGCGACTTCAATCCGTACTTCAAGCAATCAAGAATTCCGGACTCACCCTGAAGCCAGAAAAGTGCCGCTTCGCGTAGGAGGAGCTCTTGTTTTTGGGTCACGTGATCAGCAAGACTGGAGTGCTTCCAGACCCGCAGAAAACAGCTGCCATCGCCGCTTCCCCCCCGCCACCCACCGACAAGGCCCGTGCGCCAATTTCTCGGCTTGTGCGCCCTTACAGACGCTTGTCGAAGAATTTTCACGGATCGCCGAGCCACTAACGCAGCTCACGAAGACCGACGTCGAATTCAGGTGGCAAACAGCGCAAGTCGAAGCATTTCATGAACTGAAACGACGCCTGCAGACACCTCCGATACTTGCGCATTTCGACGAATACTCCGATACGGAGATTCACACCCAATGCAAGCAGCATAGGACTCGGCGCCGTCCTTGTGCAGCGGACGGGCGGACTGGAAAGGGTTATCAGTTATGCTAGCCGGTCGCTGTCTAAAGCAGAGGTCAACTATTCGACAACAGATAAGGAGTGCCTCGCCCTCATCTGGGCTACGTCAAAGTTTCGCCCCTACCTCTACGGCAGGCCCTTCAAAGTTGTGAGCGACAATCACGCCTTGTGTTGGCTAGCTAACTTGAAGGACCCTTCAGGTCGCCTCGCACGGTGGAGCTAAGACTTCAAGAATTGACATTACTGTCGTCTACAAGTCGGAAGGAACACACTCCGACGACGACTGCTTTCTCGTGCCCCTGTCGACCCACCAACGCCCGACGACCAGGATGATGACAGCTTCTTGGGAGCCATAAGTACCGAAGACTTCGCCGAACGACAGCGAGCCGACCCGGAACTGAAGGGTCTAGTGGAATACTTGGAGGGCAGGACCGTCGTTGTCCCAAAAGTATTCAGGCGAGGATTGGCGTCATTTTCCTTGAAAAACAACGTCCTCGTAAAGAAGAACTTCCCGGCCCGAGCAGCTACCTTATCGTTGTACCTTCGGGACTGCGACCAGAATTTACATGCCCTGCACGAAGACCCAACAGCTGGACACCTCGGATTTTCCCGAACGCTCGCACGAGTACAAGAAAAGTACTACTGGCCGCGCCTTGCCGCCGACGTCACTCGCTACGTAAGGACGTGCCGAGACTGTCAGCGACGGAAACCCGCCCACAAGACCAGCAGGCTTCCTTCAGCCGATCGAGCCTCCTCGGCGACCATTCCAGCAGATCGGATGGACCTCCTGGGGCCGTTCCCAACGTCGACTTGCGGAAATAAATGGATCGTCGTGGCTACCGACTACCTCACCCGCTACGCCGAA
The DNA here is from genome assembly GCF_013339695.2 of Rhipicephalus sanguineus. Lineage (NCBI taxonomy): Eukaryota > Metazoa > Arthropoda > Arachnida > Ixodida > Ixodidae > Rhipicephalus > Rhipicephalus sanguineus. The sequence goes on along the minus strand of NC_051179.1, from coordinate 150,527 downwards.
ACAAAAGCCCTGCCCAAAGCCAGTGCCGCTGAGGTAGCCAAGTTCTTCGTTGAGACATCGTCCTTCGACACGGTGCCCCAGAGGTTCTCATCACCGACAGAGGTACGGCGTTCACGGCTGACCTGACTCAGGCGATCTTGGAATACAGCCACACAAGCCACCGCCGCACCACTGCGTACCACCCACAGACCACGGCCTCACCGAGCGTCTAAATAAGACCATCGCCGACATGCTGGCCATGTACGTCCAAGTCGAACACAAGACGTGGGACGCCATCCTTCCGTACGTGACCTTCGCGTACAACACGGCCGTACAGGAAACGACGCAGATGACGCCATACAAATTGGTCTACGGACGGAACCCGGCAACGACGCTCGACGCCATGCTACCAAATGTGACCGACGAGGACACATCGACGTGACCACCTACCTACAGCGCGCCGAAGACGCACGACAGCCCGCCCGCCTACGGATCAAGAACCCAGACGACTGACAGCCGCCGCTACACCTTCGACGGACGCCACATGGAATACCAGCCCGGTGACCGTGTATGGGTATAGACGCCAATACGCCGACGACGACTTAGTGAGAAGCTTCTTCGACGATACTTCGGACCGTACAGGGTACTTCGACGCCTGGGCACACTCGACTATGAGGTTGTCCCAGATGGATTACGAACTCTCAGCGGCGCCGTGCGCGACCTGAAGTCGTCCATGTCGGCGCCTAAGCCGTTTTTCGCGCGTTAGCGAGCCTGGGGACTCTATTTTTTTTCCTTTGTTATTGTAATTTATTGTGTATACACTTGCTTTTTCTCTTCTATGTTCTTTCACAAGCAGCGGGACGATGCTTTTCAGAGGGAGGCATTGCCACGCCCACTTCTTGTCTTGTTTTGATGTATTCGGGTTTGAGCGGCAGAGACGGTTATCAACGCTCGACGCTGTCCGCGAAGTAGTGGTTCTAGAAGCGTCGCGATTGTAGTAGATCGCTTAAAACGTACTTGTGGGCTAGTTGGTGGTCATATTCTCGATAAACGGCAGCGCACGCTGGGTTAAGACAGAAACACAAAACACGAAAAAAAGGACGACACAAGCGCTGAACTTCAACTGATCTTTATTGACCACCACAGTTGCTTAAATAGCATCTTGTTGCGCATGCGTGTAGCATCTGGCAGAGCAAGTTCAATAGACAATCCCATGAGCAGCAAAACCAGAGCCGCGATCAAAGCACAAAGCAAAAGCGAAAGATTACAAAATAAAAACCCGATAAAACCAACACCAAAAACCAAACCACATCACGTGTTAATACCTAAAAACTTCCGCTCTTTTGAAGATAGAGCAACCGATGGGCAGCTAATGCAGTCTTCCCTCCTTTCCAAAATTTCTGCCGCTTCTAAAATTTCACGTGCAATTTTGCCTTTTTCCCTACACACCACCTCGTGTTGCCCAACATGGGTGCGCAGCCGCAGTCCCTGCAGTGAATGGCAAGGTGGCCTGCATCTTTCTTGGAGCAGTGATAACTGTGGTCAATTCGCAGAGCAAACAGAGGGAAGCGTGCTCGATAAAGCACAGGAACCCTTACGTCACCTGCACCGAATGTGTCGTATATTCTATACCGCTGACGTGTGATAAGGTGTACGTTGGCCAAACGGGTAGATGCCTCAATACGAGGCTCACAGAGCACAGTTATCACTGCTCCAAGAAAGATGCAGGCCACCTTGCCATTCACTGCAGGGACTGCGGCTGCGCACCCATGTTGGGCAACACGAGGGTGGTGTGTAGGGAAAAGGCAAATTGCACGTGAAATTTTAGAAGCGGCAGAAATTTGGAAAGGAGGGAAGACTGCATTAGCTGCCCATCGGTTGCTCTATCTTCAAAAGAGCGGAAGTTTTAGGTATTAACACGTGATGTGGTTTGGTTTTTGGTGTTGGTTTTATCGGGTTTTTTATTTTGTAATCTTTCGCTTTTGCTTTGTGCTTTGATCGCGGCTTCTGGGTTTTGCTGCTCATGGGATTGTCTATTGAACTTGCTCTGCCAGATGCTACACGCATGCGCAACAAGATGCTATTTAAGCAACTGTGGTGGTCAATAAAGATCAGTTGATGTTCAGCGCTTGTGTCGTCCTTTTTTTCGTGTTTTGTGTTTCTGTCTTAACCCAGCGTGCGCTGCCGTTTATCGTGAATATGACCAACCAACTAGCCCACAAGTACGTTTTAAGCAAGTTTATTTCTAGTTACTCGGGTCGCCTACCACCGCATACTTTGGACAATCCCATCCGCATCGTGACCCTCATAGCAGCTGCTTCGTGCAAGGCAAGAGCCCTAGGTTTTTCCTTAAGAAATAGAATTCTACCGCCGGAGGTTTCAGCATTGTTTGGCGGGTTTCCTCCTTCCTTCAGCCATGGGAAACGAATGTGCAAGATTCTACGTGCTGAATGGCAGCACCAAGTGCGAACTTTAAGAGAACACCTGTTCCTTCTCACCCTTGTCAAGCCGGGACTTCTAGAGTGGCGTGAGTGTACCAGACTTATTGACCGGAGCACCGATGTGTTGTGGAACTGTGTGCTACCTGAGCTGCGTAGACAAGTTCCCAAGAGGAGCACGGTGGCAGGAAACCCCGTTCACTGCGTGGGAAACGCCGAGCTGTCCGAGGCCGCGCAACAAGTCTTGAGTTGTGGTCCAAAGTTCGCCATAGCACCACGGCAAACCAGGCAGGAGCAACTTGCGATGGTCAGGCAAGTTGCCGGAAAAGCTCCCGAGTCCGAGTTTGACCGTTGCATTTCTGAAGGGGTTGACTTATTGGAAAGGGTTAGCCGCCCAAGGGCTAATCTACCGGTTAAGAAGGCATTGTCATTTCTAAAAAGTAGATCTTTGTTTCTGTTGACTGCAGACAAAGAAGGAGGGTTTGCGGTGCTTCCTAAGCAACTATTCGACACAAAGGCATCAGCAGCGGTTTCGACGGTCTTTTCCAAGTTCCCTGAGGTTGATCTGAAGAAGGTAAAATCAAGGGCGATTAAGTTATGCAGCCAGTTCAAACTGGAGGCCCTTAAAAAAAGTATTAGCGAAGGCTCAAAGTTAAGCTTAGATCTATTCTTCTCTGCAAAAACTCACAAACCTGATTGTCCGTTGAGGGTTATTGTTTCTGAGAGCAATACCTGGCAGAAGCAGTTAGCAAGCTTCTTGCAAGAAAAATTAAGGATTTTACCTAATAATGACCCCTTCAGAGTTAAGAACTCCGAAGAAGTAATTCATTTTTTAACTGAGCACTCTCATCAAGGTCACCTAGCATTCTCTATTGACATAAAAGACTTGTATTACAGCATACCGCATGATGATCTAATGACAAGTGTCAGCGAATGCTTAGACAGGCACGGCGCTACGAAGTTTCAGAACGAATCCGGGATCCATTGCAGTCAATTTTTAGAATTAATTTCTATGTACCACAAATCCACCTTTGCAGAATGGAATGGTGACATTTACCTACAGAAAAACGGAATTTGTATAGGATCATGCATAGCCCCAATCCTGAGTGACCTGTACCTTGCTGTACGCGACAAGAAACTTAAAGAACGCCTTGACTATCAAAAGGTTGTCCGTGTTTTTAGGTACGTTGACGATTTTTTAGTTCTGTTATGTTATGACGAAGAAGGTTTTGACAATGCCATGTGCAGCACTATTGAAGTGTTTACAGAATGCCTCAGGCCCTTGGTGATCACTCATGAGGTACCTAAGAATAATTTATAAGATTTTTAGATCTTGGTCTGTACTGCTCTGCCGATCATGCGTGTTGGAGCTATGAACCGAGAGGCAGCAAACCAGTTCTTCCATATCATTCGGCCCATTCGAAGCTAGTAAAAAGAGCAATTGCGCGGTCATGTTTTCATCATGCCCTAGTTAAATCGTGCATCCACCGATGTGAGACAAGTTTTCTCATCCAGACCCACCGCCTTCGTGAGTCAGGGTACCCGATGGCCCTTCTGGCGTCAGTGGCGGAAGTACTGCTTAAAGGCTCCAGGAGCGGTTCCGCCGCAGCCTCTGGTGGCAACGACGCTCGCTTCCGCCCAGAAAAGGTTCTTGTGATTCCCTATGTCCACACTGTGTCACACAACCTACGGAAACTTGGCCGAAAGGTTGGTTTGGACGTGTTGTTCTCTGCGCCTGTGCGGCTGTCAGCCCTTTGCAAAAAGGCCAATTCGCAGAGCAAACAGAGGGAAGCATGCTCGATAAAGCACAGGAACCCTTACGTCACCTGCACCGAATGTGTCGTATATTCTATACCGCTGACGTGTGATAAGGTGTACGTTGGCCAAACGGGTAGATGCCTCAATACGAGGCTCACAGAGCACAGTTATCACTGCTCCAAGAAAGATGCAGGCCACCTTGCCATTCACTGCAGGGACTGCGGCTGCGCACCCATGTTGGGCAACACGAGGGTGGTGTGTAGGGAAAAAGGCAAAATTGCACGTGAAATTTTAGAAGCGGCAGAAATTTTGGAAAGGAGGGAAGACTGCATTAGCTGCCCATCGGTTGCTCTATCTTCAAAAGAGCGGAAGTTTTTAGGTATTAACACGTGATGTGGTTTGGTTTTTGGTGTTGGTTTTATCGGGTTTTTTATTTTGTAATCTTTCGCTTTTGCTTTGTGCTTTGATCGCGGCTTCTGGGTTTTGCTGCTCATGGGATTGTCTATTGAACTTGCTCTGCCAGATGCTACACGCATGCGCAACAAGATGCTATTTAAGCAACTGTGGTGGTCAATAAAGATCAGTTGAAGTTCAGCGCTTGTGTCGTCCTTTTTTTCGTGTTTTGTGTTTCTGTCTTAACCCAGCGTGCGCTGCCGTTTATCGTGAACATGATCGGCGATTTGATTTATTTTGTGTTTTGATTAATTCCTGCTACGTCACAGTAAAGCTGCTCTAGGGCGCTACATTGTGGTGTGCGTTAAAGTATAGTCGCGTGATCTACCTTATGTATCCTACGCCTTTCTTTAATCAGGCAAAAGGAGTAGCGTGCCATTAGTGCGCTGCTGAAAACTGTTGAGTACGATGTTCTTTAGAGATGCCGACTTGAGTACGATGTTCTTTGGAGATCTTGAGTACGATGTTCTTTAGAGATCGGGCGTGCAGTGTGTTGAGGAAAGCCTCTACTTTACTTCACCTTCCTCTCACGCGCAATGAAATTCATTTACTCCTGCGACAGATATATGTTGTCGTTTAAAAAAAAAACAGTGGTTCGATCAACATGTCTAAAAGTTCGCAGTTATGCTTAACCCCTTCCGTCACGTATTATGATGCACTGTCTGCAAATGCATCAAATTTGCATGGCATAATTTGAAGGCACTCAGTATGACATTGCGAGAAAGAAAATGAAGGAATGTGCTGTTTTTTGTGAGTTTCAGTAAAATGTTGTTAGCGTGTAGCTAATTATGTAATTATTCTTCCATCAGTCAGCTTCAGTACGGGCACAAAAAGAATAAACTTCTAATCCCCAAATGTATGCACAGTCTGTCTTTTTGCTGTATTCGTTCTGAGCGGAGAAAAAATGCTATTGACGTTGGTCCTGGAACGTGGCACGTCGAACGAGTCTAACATAGTGGTGCCGCCAGAACAGCCAACCTCTGCAGCCATACGCAGCATAATGAAGTTAAATGACCGCTAGTTTTCCACTCAGGAAGCGTATACGAATGTGCACACTGAGTTTCAGGCCATTTGAATAAACACGCGGCATTTGAAGAAACACGCAGACGAACATGCGCACTATTTACTCCTCGAGTGGGTGAAATACTGTTCAGCACCGAATGTATTACGAACAAATGTGCTGCCTTTAGATAAAAGACCATTCAAAGTGAAGAAAATGCTTGGTCCATAGCCAACAGCCGGCCTTCAGAAAAAAAGCGCTTGACGGACTGAAAAAGTTTCTCGAATAAAGAAATGTTGTTTCATGGAAATATTAGGACGTAGTTCATCCTGTAAGCCAAATGAGTGACATTAATGCTATGCGTTTAAAATTGTCTAATGTTGTGGTCGCGGGTTTTGCATTATGCGAAAATATTTGTCTTCTGTGTTTTTCCTGTACATGTGAGCATTTAATTTACCTGAATTCATGCTCGACTATTTGTGACGTACGTGAGCTTGGATTGTACTGGGTTTCCACATTTCGTGTTCCACTGTATGACATATTTTTCGCCATTTCTATCTTTATCTTTCTTTAACATTTTATGTCTCGTTTGCTAAGCGAGGAGCAGCCGATGCCGCCAAAAGGCGTGTACAAACCTCTCGTGCACGTAACTTAAATTATAGAATGCCTCATTCCCCTTTAAAAATTAAGCCGGTACTCCTCGTGCTCGCCGATCAAACGTCATTCAAAAAAAATTTTACTCGCGACTACTCCATAACACTATAGGCAACTTCATTTACGCAGCGTAGCGTATCGGTGCATCTCGGTATATGACAGCTGGGAAAACCGGTATGTGGCTCCCTAACTGAGAAATATGGACCACAACTTGTAAGTGAAGCTGCTATGGGGGCTAGTTGGTGCGAATACATGGCTTGTTCGCGCTGCCAGGAACTGGACGACTTTGAAACGGAAAAAGACACACACAGGGTGAAGCGCGTACTAACAACCGTTTATTTTCATGCCACACACTTCCTTACATCTGACACGGGAAAAAAGAACAGAAAGTAAGCCAAACGAAAAAGCCCACGTCGCGCAAAGTGAAAACGTCACCGTCCACGTCAACCACATGCCGGGCATCATATCGAAGTTGATATGCCTGTTTTCAAGAAATGGACCTTCTTCAAGCGCACCTTCTATTATCCTTTCCCAAAAAGAAATAGATTTCTTGAAAAACAGGCATGTCAACTTCGATATGATGCCCGGCATGCGGTTGACGTGGACGGTGACGTTTTCACATTGCGCAACGTGGGCTTTTTCATTTGGCTTACATTCTGTTCTTTTTTCCCGTGTCAGATATAAGGAAGCGTGCGGCACGAAAATAAACAGTTGTTAGTACGCGCTTCACCCTGTGTGTGTCTTTTTCCGTTTCAAAGTCGTCCAGTTTCTGGCAGCGCGAACAGGCCATGTACAACTTGTAAGCTCCTAAAATAATAGAGTCGGAGTTACACAGATGCTATATTGTATCAAAACGAGTGTACGGTTTGCTTGCAGAAATTCACATTTCAATAAAGCGTCCACTCGCACACATTTCATGTTCAGCCCACAGCATATGGACTAACACATCATTGCGTATATAGCAACGCACAGCTGTTCATCACAAGCTCTTATCTAGTCCGGTGTCCACTGAGAAGTCTTTCAGGATGATGTTAGCTTTTTTTCTGAAGATGCGTTTCAGGCCATGGTCCATGTAATTTCTTTAATGTGAGGGGGGCATTTGTCCAAACTTGCTTTTTAAATATTCTCTTTCACTTGCGCACTTTGTGCACTCCAAAAGAATATGCCCAACATTCTCATCTTCATGATCACAGTATCATTCCGGTAAACTCGATCGGTGTATCTTGTGCGGGAAGCTGTTTGTATGAACAGCTGTTTGTAGGTGTAGGTTCGAAAAGGTGGCAAGCTCAAAGATCTTGCCACCTTTTCGTTGAAAGCTTCTGCAGTTGGTTCTGCATCGCACAAAGTACATTCTGGGCAACTTTGAAACCTTCGAAAGTTCCTTACCTACGATATCTTCTTTCAGATCGGTGTCGTATTGCTCGAAAACGTTCGTATTCAGCTTCAACCTCCGCATATCCTTCTAGAACGGGTAGTACGCGAGTGGCTTTTGTTAGACACTGTTTATCTTTGATGCATAGGCTTCGGTGTCATAATAAAACTAATTTTGCCTCTGTAGTTCTTAGTTGCTCAATTTTTATTTTGGGCAACCCTTTTTTGTTCTTTTTTTTGCTGCAGAACTTATAGAATTGGAGTAGTCGAGGTAATATAAACTTCAACCTCTCCACAGGAAGCCAGTTAAAATAGAACAAAAGAGAAACTGACTCTGTCGGAACGGAACAAAACCCAAAAACAAAAAACGAACAAATCTAAATTTTTTACCGGAACGAAAACGTAAACAAAACTTTATTTATTATTTCCTTCCGGAGTGAAACCGATTTTTAAATATTTTATTGGTTCACGGGAAAACATGGCCATCCGTAACAACCAACCAACGTCATGGAACGTGAGCACTAATGCATATCTAACGGTAAAGTATGAGCGCGTGCAAAGTAAAGATGTGTTGAAATTGTGCGAAAAATGAAAACAGTGGCAACCAGAGACGTTTATAATAACGCAAGATGACTTTCGCGTGTTTGTCACGCATGCCAGCGTGGAGAGGACATTCTCGGCGATGAAGTGTGCTTTATCAGCACAGCGGTCCAACACATCAAAGAGTACACTCGATGACGTGCAGCTTCTGAGATTGCGCTTACTTCGGTGACACAAAACATTGAGCTTGCTCAAAAAATCCGCAATTAACTTTCGAGAAAATATTTATTATTACTTTGAAGGGTACTGGTTTGTGCTTCTTAGCAGGAATTCGTAGTACAGTTACTTCCGCTCTGAAGAACGTGGGAAGAGCGAGTTTTACCTCTGTCTCACTTTCTTAAGAGACAAATGCAGTGCTTTTTATTGTTACTTGCAACTACAAATTTTTGCATGCAAATAAAAATTATTACGAACCGCTACGGAATATTTTTTTTCGTTCCGGAACAGAAACAGAACGGAACTTTTTGCGATGTAACGAAGCTAAAGCCGAAGCGATAAAGATTTCGTTCCGATACGCTGATTGAAAGTTGTTAAAAAAAAACTCTATCTTCTTCGCCTACAAACTAAAACGGGCACTGAGTTTACAAATAAAAATGAAGAACTTGGACCTGGTTTTTTGCACTCGTTCTTTAACTTTAATAACGGTCCAGAATTATTTCCGACGAAAGATAAACTCTCAAGATTTTTTCTGTTAGCTACAACCTTGTACCGAACTAAAATTTCACTACTCCAATGCAAAGGCCAGAAGGGGAAGCTTGCAATGTTGACAGATTTCTCACTAGTCGAATGCAACTCTTCGCAGACGCGTTTCGTTTACAAACGATGCGCGCTTTTTTACGATCTAAACTGTTAAATCCTGAAAAGCTTCTACACTTATACTTACGGTACTCAATGCCTGGAATAGCAAAAGCAGTGCATGACCTTGAAAGACTGAGCAAACACTACCGATCTAAAACTGATAGCCTCAGCTTGCGTTCGGCATGCTGATCATTAAGAAAAAACTTGCCATTTTGCTGTTTCATTGCTGCCCACTTCGCGTATTACTGCGCGTGCATGCGTTACAGTCTTCTCCGATCGTCCATAACATGCAATTATTTGTATATCTCGCACTGGTATCTAGCCTTCAGATGCCTTTAGCGAGAAAAATAACGACCGACGTCACGAAGACGCAGGGAGTACGAGGGTATCCAGTCACCGAGATTAGAAGATTGTGAGATGCTGTCATCTGTCATCGCATGTCGTCGCTTGGTCTCACGCAGATAAAACCGTGCAAAGCATAGTCATGTATAGCATAGTCATGTACAGTATAGCATAGCAAGGAGGCGGGGAAGGTAAGTGAGGGGAAGGAAGAGGGGAGAGGGTAATGCGTAGCATAGCCATGCATGGTCATGTAGGCAAAACCATGTTAGTATAACTATGTTAGTATAGTAGGGTGATTCCACGTAAGATCGAACAAACGATGGCTGGTCGACCTCTCAAATTTATTTCAAAATTTTATATATTATTGCCTGATGAGTGGAAAGAAGAGATCCGCAATTTGTTTTGCCGCCAAAAATTTTTTCGAACCACAGGAAATCAATAATGACGAAGAGGTGGAGTGGAGCGCTCATCCGCTCTGCTGTTTTGGCCAACTTTCGTTATGAATTGCACAAAATATATTAAAGTTAGGTAGCTGACATTTATTTACCTAAATATATGCATGTTTTGCTTCTGCTCAGGTATTTTTAGTTTTCATGTGTAGTGTAGATGTTTTTATAAAAAACGTCAAAAATGGCCCAATCGGCAAAATTTTCTTTATTTGAAGGTCTTTATCTCAAAAAAGCCTTGTAGCAGAGGTACAAAAATTTCGCATTACGTTCTTCGCATGCGTATCTACCAAACTGCCAAATCTTGTATTTATATAACTTTTCAGTAAAGAGATATGATCGGGCTAATTTCAAGAAAACACCGAACAATGAAAACTTCTGACGACAATTAAAAAAAAACCCCATTTTTTAAGTTTCTTAAACTTTGTCCACTTATTCTCCTCCACATCAGCTTTCACAATCATTAAAAACATGTTGCATAATGTCGTTGCACTAATAGTTACGGCCCCTCCAATGAGACCCTTAAACAAGGATGGGCAATTCCGACTTCTTGCCCAGCAAGTGTATAAAATGCAGGCAGGAATGAATTTCTTTTTATTAAAAGGTCAGCAGGTACCTAAAAAGGTGTCGCCGGCACTGAAGACATTAATTTTGAAAATATTTGGTCACTGCAGCGGCCACGAGCGCGGGGCTACCGATCAGGCGCGCGCGCACCCGAGATGCTCGTTGTAAGAGACGGCGCAGTGAGAGCTCGTTTTCGCGTCCTCAGACCGATTGAGTTCGAAACAGCAACACCTCTCGGGTGACTTGAACGCACGTGCACCGGTAGTCGCAGTGATCTGGTTAATTGCGTCGATTTCTTTTTCAGGGGGCATAAGAATGTCATCGTTAAACTGTGCGTTCCGTGAAGATCTTTCATTGCAGTGGTAGCAAAAGCACGCGTAGCACAAGTAGTCCGTCTCACTGACAGTCACTGATCTTTCGGGCGTTAAACGTTCCTTCAAAGCATTTATGTCTAGGTCGGTAACTCTGCGAAATTTTGGCTTCTTTGCAATAATTAAAGGAGTACTGACACGATTTTGAGACATCGCAAAAGGGACATTTTTTGCTTCGTTGGTATGCAGTGTCCACGCTGTCCACACACTGGAGTCGGAGAACACGTATAAAATATTTTAATTTGACTTTGAAGTTTTCGTCGCTGAGCATTTGCAAGCCAGGCACACTGCAAGGACATTATCCCGACAAGTCAAACAGTTCCTCCGAGTTCGCGAGTTCTGCGTCCTGCATGCAGCCTAAATCGTAGAAATCACTGTCAGGGTCACTGGACGACAATTCATTCATCGTTGTCTATTGCACCACGAGCAGATGACGGATTTCCCGCTAGTACGTCGCGAATTTCTGTATCTCCGTGACGTCACACTGCTATGAAACGACACTGAGAAGCCACCCCCTCGATATCGAAACCGAAAGTGTCTTTTTAAGGTGGCGCTAATTAAAATATATAGGATGCATTCCCAGGCACCACAATAGTCGTTTTACGTTTCTCGACACCAGTATTTTTATTTATAGCAACAATCCGAAATTTTTTAAAATTCGTGTCAGTACTCCTTTAAGCTTCTTGTGCTTCGAAAGGTAGTCTCCACAATAGACTCATTCAGAGCTATACTTTCTCGTCATGAGACGCACAGGAGGAGTAGAGTAAGAGCAAAGCACAAGAACTATCCGCCCCGAATGAAGTGTGAACAGCGCACCGAACGCGTGGCCAGTTCACGCCGTCTGCTGCCGACATCTAATATAGACAAGCGCATCCGGTTACCGATAGTTTTGCTTTTCTTTCCTTTGACAATCCATATTTTGCTTTGCCACTGGAGCGCCACGTTCATGCTTTCCACTGATCGCAACTGGCGCAGCGCAGTTTCTGTGGCAGCAGCGTGCGTGAAGCGAGCGCTCATAGCTCCCTTATAGAGTTTTCATCTTGCTTCCATCTCCGCCGTGTTATCAGCGCCTGGCTGAGATGCGAACAGAGGGCGGATAGAATAGCGAAGCTCCAGTGCACGTGCGTTCAAGTCACTCGAGAGGTGTTGCTGTTTCGAACTCAATCGGTCTGAGGACGCGAAAACAAGCTCTCACTGCGCCGTCTCTTACAACGAGCATCTCGGGTGCGCGCGCGCCTTCTCGGTAGCTCCGCGCTCGTGGCCGCTGCAGTGACCAAATATTTTCAAAATGAACGTCTTCAGTGCCGGCGACACCTTTTTAGGTACCTGCTGGCCTTTTAATAAAAAGAAATTCAATCCTGCCTGCATTTTATACACTTGCTGGGCAAGAAGTCGGAATTGCCCATCCTTGTTTAAGGGTGTCATTGGAGGGGCCGTAACTATTAGTGCAACGACATTATGCAACATGTTTTTAATGATTGTGAAAGCTGATGTGGAGGAGAATAAGTGGACAAAGTTTAAGAAATTTAAAAAATGGGGTTTTTTTTTAATTGTCGTCAGAAGTTTTCATTGTTCGGTGTTTTCTTGAACTTAGCCCGATCATATCTCTTTACTGAAAAGCTATATAAATACAAGATTTGGCAGTTTGGTAGATACGCATGCGAAGAACGTAATGCGAAATTTTTGTACCTCTGCTACAAGGCTTTTTTTGAGATAAAGACCTTCAAAATAAAGAAAATTTTGCCGATTGGGCCATTTTTGACGTTTTTTATAAAAACATCTACACTACACATAAAAACTAAAAATACCTGAGCAGAAGCAAAAACATGCATATATTTAGGTAAATAAATTTCAGCTACCTAACTTTAATATATTTTGTGCAATTCATAACGAAAGTTGGCCAAAACAGCAGAGCGGATGAGCGCTCCACTCCACCTCTTCGTCATTATTGATTTCCTGTGGTTCGAAAAAATTTTTGGCGGCAAAACAAATTGCGGATCTCTTCTTTCCACTCATCAGGCAATAATATATAAAATTTTGAAATAAATTTGAGAGGTCGACCAGCCATCGTTTGTTCGATCTTACGTGGAATCACCCAGTATAGCAAGGGGGGTGGGAAAGCGAAGGGAGGTTGAAGAGTAATGTGAGGATGAGGAAGAGAAAAGAGCACGGGGGGGGGGGGGGAAGGTAAAGAATAGCAAAACCATGTATGACATAGCATACCCTTGTGTAGCATAGAGTAGCAAAGAATACGGAAGGGAGGGTATGGTGAGGCGAGAGAAAGGAGGAGGGGGAGGCTAAAGCGTAGCATAGGCGTGTATAGTATAGTATAGCAAGATGGTCGGAAAGAAAAGTGAGGAGGAGGAGGAGAAAAAGGATGAGGTGAGGGTAAAGGGTAGCGTAGACGTGCATAGTACAGTATAGCAAAGGGGTGGGGAAGTGAGGGCGGGGTGAGGAGGAGTGATTTCAATAGAGGGAAAGATAGGAGGAGGGGAGGCAACACCACTAGATCATACTAGATCATTGACTTTTTACTTTACACTGAGCACTGTGTCATTTTGGTGGGTTTTTGGGTTTACAGGGGGCAGGCGCTTTGTCAGGCTTTTATGCCTTTTCGCCGGTCCCCTAGGCAAATTGTACCTTTTTTTTTGCTTTTTTGTCTGAAATAAAATTCTACTTCTACTTCTAAATGAAGACTTACTTTCCTGCCATGGACGCCGAGCAGGCAGCGCGTTTGCAATGGCAGCGCTTGCTTGCCCGTGAACGCCGGCATTAAGAAAAAACTTTCCATTTCGCCCTTTTATTGCTTCCCACTACTACGTGCTACGTGACGCCAACAGGCGAAAAAAAAAGAGTGTTCCACATTCGCCGCCATGGCTGCGATTGGCGCTGACTAACACTCCAAGGTTTAAATGCACATATGTACCCCATAAAGTGGACTGGGGGATGACCGCCGCCGTAGCTCAGTGGTAGAGCATCGGCCGCGTTATTCGAAGGTCGCAGGTTTGGTCCCTGCCGCCGGCAAGTTATCTTTTCGTCCACTTTACTTTCTTCACATTTATATTCTAAATACTACAGATAACACCCCCTATACTTTCCTTGGCGTTATTGTCTGTTAGTTCTCATCAATATTGTGTCTAACAAAGAAAACGGGCCCTTAAGAGTCATCTCCTTTCCTGCATTGCCGAAGGGCAGACGAATCACTGTTCGGCACTCCCTGTAGCTTTCACGTTGACTGTAACTGCATATTTTTTTTCTGGACATATCTTACGAGTCCGGAGCTTGTAATACCTTTTTCAGTCCAACGGGCCCGCGACGCAGCTGAGAGACTTGGTCTTTCTGTTCCGACGTAGGAGCGGCCCGCAACGTGCTAGGGCGCGCTCCGAGGGACCGAAATAAAGTTTATTCATCATCCATATCTTACGTACAAGTTCTAAGAGACAGTTGCATACAGCTTTCCCACTGTAGAGTGCACAGTTTTCTAAATCGTTCACAGTTTGTTCGAGAATTCTTTAGGTGGCGAAACAGAGCTCGCTCGGGCGTCCCAATAAAGTAAAGAAATCTAGGACAGCACTGACGCGCCCTCCGTCGTGAGGGTCCGCTGGCGGAGAAGGAAAAAGGCGTGCGTCGCGCTCTCCCAACTGTCCTGCTTCGGCTAAAACTGCATTTCCTCTGTGACTCTGTCACGTCGCCCTCGCACGCTGCGGCGGCCTAGGAGACTGTTTTCATCAAATACTTATTTCTCCTTGGTTCTAACACACAGGGCACCGTAAGTTCAAAGGGACGTGTTACCTATCTCGCATAGTAGAGTGCATACACCTATAAATCGTCCGCGTTTTTTAAAGCAAACCTTTCGTTACCGCTGCCTTTGGATAGCTGCCAGTTGGGCATGTCGTTCATGATAACAAACGCGTAACAAGAACGGATACTAAGAAAGCGCTCCAAGTCTCTTCTAGTCTTCGTTCTAGTTGCGCTTTTGTAACATGAACACGGTTCCCATTGCGGGCGCTGCTGTTTTGGCCCAGTCGAATTAAGCTTTCCTAATTTTACTGCGAAATAGCAGTCGGATGTCATCGGCTGGTAGTGGGGATTTCCCGCACGTTTATGCGCTCCCCGTAATAAGTGCACCAGAAAGCGAGGCTTAACCCCTTATCATGGCAAATTAACCGGCTACATTCGAGGCTTTGTGTGTCAGAGGCAGCCGCGGCGGATTTCCTGCGCGACGTGCCTCCCAGTGATCATACTGTAGCGGGAACAGCAACGGAATCGCATTGAACTGATGGAGACGGGGCCATACGCCATCCCTATGTTCAACATCGCTCTATGGCGATACGTCGTCTCTATATTCAGCATCACTATAGTGGGGCATTCACATAATGCGGGGGCGTGGTTCAAACACACTTCACCAGATAATTTTCCAATATTGAGTGCAACCCCATATACCGACACAAGAACGAACTCACATAAGGGGTAGTTGAACCTCCTACCCCAGACCTGAAAAACATTTCTGGCTTGACTATGAATGTGATCAACTTCAACGAGGGCGAAAACGAAATTCCGCCCCCTTTGGAGTTCTCGCTCTCTTGCTGCTTGCATAGTGTGAACGAGGCTTCAGATTAGCGTAGTGACCCCTTTCGGTTTGTTTCATAGTGCACATTGTGCTTTTTACAATAATATTTCTGCGACTGTCCTCGCTACATTCTGCAGAGACGACTGCGGGAGATGACTCGTAGTCGCTCTGCGCACCTTGACCACAGACGAATGTTGGAGGGAACAATTCTACAGCTTAGTTTATCTTCGCAGTGCAGTAAACCTAACAATCAATCGACCATACTAAAAGTCGCATCGCTTCCATTCATCCGGGTGCACCACGTCTCCCCGCAAGGAAGTTGTTTTAGCAAGACCTTTAGTCATTATTTTCATTTTTTATAGTTAACTCTAGCAGTGCATCGTCATTCAGATCACAGCACGACCCATCTGGAAGAGGGGGAAGACTGAATTCGTGAGAACGGTCATTTTGCCCAGTTTGGTTTTATTGGCGTTGGTATTCTAATGGCGCGAACAGAGCAAGTTCAGCGCTGTTTAGCAGTGTAATAAACGTAAAAAAAAACAGCGCAAACGTTTCGCAGGTGAAGAAGGCACAGACATCGGACAACCTCTTGGCCTGTGTCCACCTTCCTGACCTATAAAGAGCTTGCGCTGTTTTCATCTCACTGCACCGAACCACCTAACTGGACAGCACATTTTCTTAGCAAAGTAGCTGATTGGGCTCGTTGGTTGTGCATACTTGAAATATTTCAAACATTTTCAAACATCTGAAACATTTCAAACATTTTCTTAGTCTGCTTAGCTTCGGCCGTCATATAAGTACTATAGAACATCTATAACTTGACAAGTCCGACAGCCTCCTTGCTTGGCAAGCGTAGTGAAACTTGGTTGCCCTCTTCCTTCTTCTGTCCTAGACCACGCTTTCCTTGTCTTAATATCGATTCCGATGCTCTAAATGACCATCTGTTACCTGTATTTGTCATGACTTGACCTGCGCAGTGCACAGGTACATTTATTTCTCTAAATATCGATTAGGGCATCGGATATTCCTGCTTGTTTTCTGATCCACTCTGCTGTTTTCATATCTCTTGAAGTTACCACTATCAGTGATCCTTCCATGGCACGCAATTGCGTCTTTGACTTCACGATAGATAAATAACTTTATTGAACACCGAGGGAGGAGAGCCGGGTTTTTGCCCCGAACCCCATGCGGGCCGCACCCACGTTGGTACAGGCAGGGAGTACATACCGAGATTCTTTGTTATTCTCCAGGTCGCTGCTTCACATGTTAGAACTGGTTGCTTAGCAGTATTACCCACTAATATTGGTAACCAATCCTCTGATGTAATCTCTCCCATCTGAGCCTATGGGTGCAACAAATAATTCAATTGAATAGCCCACCACTGAAAATAAATTCAGATAATTAAAGTTAGAAGTGATGAGCGTAAGAATAACAGATGGGAGGACAGCAAAACAGGTCAGGGAATCAATAGGATTATCGGATACTCTAGTTGAAAGAAATGTACCCGGGCCGGCCACGCGTTATGCGTAGAGCCGGCAACCAGTGGTGAGTTAGAGCAATATAATGGTTAGCACTTGATGGGAAATGCAGCCGATGACGCAGGGAGTTAGATGGACTGATGAAGTGAAGTTCGCAGGCATTGGAGGTCATTAGGTGCGGCCGTCGACCAGCGGTGGGCATAAAACAGACTCATAATGAATATTAGGGAACTAAGGGTGTGGAGAAGCGAATGTTTAGGCAGAAGTAATGTATACCAAGTGTGGCATACGCGTCGCTTTTCTGGCCTTGCGGTGCATCGGGCCATAGTCCGTGGACATGTTCTTAAAATGATGTGTTGTCTGGTTCGTTCAACGCAGTGCGAACGGCATCGCGCTCGGTGCTAAAGCGATCACAAAAAAAAAACAAGGAACTCGTTCTATCTTCTCGTGAGAGTCAGAGAAGTTATCTCTGGAAGAAAGGAAGGGCGGAAGTAACGAAGGAAGGAACGAAGGAAGGAAGAAAACAAGAGAGAAGGCCGGGATGTTAACCAGAGACATGCCTAGTTGGCTACCCTAGGCTGGGGTAATGGGAAAGGGGAGTAGAAAGATGAGAGAGGAGGGAAAGAAAAGAAGAAAATGATCAGTAAATACGCTGACGCGTATGTGGTGGTGGCACTATACAATAGTCGAAGTGATTCATATAGGCCTGTAGCCCTCAAAATGCGGGAAAATGTTTTAATTGCCTTGTGAGCCGACGTTAGATGGGGACGGTGATCTAGCAGCATCTGAACGGACACTGGCCCATCGCCCCATCGTCACAACGCATCAGAAACTGTTCGTCTCCCAGAGGCAAATCGAGGGCAGTGGCATAGCAAATGATCGATGAGGGTAGCGATGCGGGCTTGTTGGTCTGTCATGGTTCTTGGATGTGAGCGCGAAGAGACACGGACGAAGGGAAGAAGACACACACACTGGCGCTGATTGATGTACAATGATCGATGTCTTCAGGTGCCGCAGACCTCAGGAGGTATCCGACATTCCAATGGGAGAGTATCACTCTCTCTTGAAAGCCACTCCTAAACGCAGGTGGCACATTAAAGTTGTAGAGGTAAAAGTGGCTAAAGTACTAATATCGAAAAGAACTCCCCAATGTTAGTATCGAAGAAACGTCGTCTCGCTTGTTTTAATGTGCTTTATGTGATATGACAAATTTGCTACGTGACAAGATTAAATCGCTTTCTGAGTTATGCCTGGTGTCCTCTATTTTCCTTCCTCTTTTTTTTTCGCCGACGAAATCATGTACGAATGGTAATCTCACTGTCGAAATGGAATAGCCTCCCAGCAGTTTATCCCTAACCAAAAAGTACACTTGCTATAACATAAACAAATGTCCACACGAAACTATACTTACAACATTAGAAAGTATGTCATGCATTGCAAGTTACAAGGTGCTGTTATTTATACACTTTTGTACAAAAAAAGAAAACAGAACAAAGCAGTCTCTTCGGACACACATGACTCCTAAGAAATTGTGTATTATTGCCGTGGCTTAGCTGATAGTGTGTCTCCTTATGGGTGCCGTAGACTGCTCTGCTACGTCATTCAAATGCACATACTTAGACCTGAGACGCCAAAGCGGCGTCTCGCGACCTATCGGCTCAGCCATGGCGTATATGCGAACGCCTCGGGATGCCGTGAATCCGCCCGCTAGACTTGAAGTGCGCGCGCTTAAACCTGATTGGCCAATGCGAGATCACGTGACCTCCCGGCTCAGCCAAAGAACGAGCTAGAAGTCTGCGGACGAGGACTAGTACTACTTCTGCTACTGCACAGGCTAGCCTAAGACAGCGTCGTTGTGAAAATTTTCGCGTTTACAATGAATGGGGAAAATTTGATTCGAAGACAGGATCAAATAGGAGTATGCATAGAACATGGATACAATGCCGGCCATCCTAACAACAGTAACCTGTGTACCCGTATCTCACAGATACTTTTATAATTTTCTCTTTCTTAATGGTCGCGCATACATTTCGGCTGTCTTTTTTTATGCTCAACGAAACAACGCATACATATACTCACGTGTTAGCGCCCATGGCTCCAAGTTCTGGAGGGCTTTCATGGTTCGTAACAACGCCGCGCTGCACTCGAACCGCACGTCGGCTTCCAGAAGCTTGCGTACCAATGAGCGTGGCACCTTAGAAAGGCCTGCGCCCACCACGTCTCGAAGAATTTGCCCGTAGTCGATTTCGTCCGTTTCGCCGAAATTATTGTTCGGACTTGTAGACATCACTGTATCCGGCGCACTCTGGCCGGATATGATAGACACATTCTGATGTAGAGAAGCTTGGACTAAGGACGACAGTAGGATGCACAATGACACGAATACCCGTAGCACGACTGGTGATTTGAGACCGCGTGTTTTTGTAGACTTTTCTAGCGCCATACGTAAGTTATACAGTAATACCTCGGTGATACGAATCTCGCGGGGTTACCAAAAATATTCGTATCATCCGAAATTCGTATCACCAGAAAACATGGAAAATTAGTTATGCGACAAAAGAAAGTTCGCATACGTTTTGATTCATTGTTTCCCAGGGCCACAGCGACGTCGTGAACAGCTCTGAATGATTGCCAGTACAATTTTTAGACGTAAACAATTATACTTGTACTCGTAAATATACAGTGCATGCGCGCGTGTGTAATTAATAACCAAGACCGCATGTGTTGTGCCCAGTGACCGCTAGTAGCCCCTTCCTAATGTTACGACGCTTTTCTGTACGACACCACAGTACTGCGGCGAAAGTGACTTAAGAAGCGCTTTGCACACGACAGATAGAAGCCAAGCTCCTTCGCCCAGACCGTCCGCTTCGTCTCTTGGGGTCTTCGTCACCCTTTAATGGGACTTCATGACAGACCCGCAGCCTAAGTTTCAGTCTTGTTACATAGAGAACGTCTGATTGCGGGGACATGGCTTGCATCGACGTGGCAGGCACGTGTTACTGCTGCCTCGAGCATAGGAGCACGCGTCAACGCGTCGGGAAGAAAAAGCGCGACGTCAACCTCATCTGTAATCTAAACGCGAAGGCGCCTAAAGGCCTCTAAGATTCGCGCGCACTATCTGAGAGGCAACGAGGCACCGTTGATGGTCCCGCAGCGCGCATACCCGCGCCCGCGCGTGACTACCCGTCATCCGCGACAGCGCGGGCAGCACCTGTTCGTACCTGTGCGCTAGCGTACGTTCGTATCAAACATCGCGGGGTGCAAATCGGTTCGCAACAACCGTACTCCAATACAGTGCAGGCTAATGGACCTTGGCCGGCACCACAGAAAAATTCGTATGATCCCGAAATTCGTACGAGCCCTGATCGTATCACCGAGGTTTTACTGTAGTAGCTTTAAAAGTGCAGTTATGAGAAACTCAACGTCTTGTAACTGCCGCAGTCACCTCACATTACGAACATCGAAGCGAAGGTTAAAAGACATCATAACCTACTGCCTAAAGGACGAATATTGAAAAGAGCGCACAAAACCTGTTTTATGCCATTCTGTCGCAAAACGTTACCCCTAAATTACCAACGACTTCAGCTCGCAAAAAGCCCGCTGGAAACAACTGCACATTCTGCAATACCATATTTCCCAAGTTTCAAGGTTTTCTTTTGCTCATAACTGGCTAACCTATTTGCGTTGCCGGCAACAGACTACGTCGCTTAGTGGTGCGGAAAGACCAGCACAGACATTCGCACTCCAAGGTATTTAAAAGAAACAGCTGAGTACAATGGTTACGCAAACTTTTATAGAGCCTAAAGCCACCTGTAAAGTTGCGCAAGAATTGCGGGAGGAAGCGAAGTAAGCTATCCGAGGAAGAAGATAAGCTTAAAATATGCTGTGCACACGGACAAATTGACGCAAAGTCCTGGTCACTATACACTATACATCCGAGTTACTGCATGTAGTCGGCGGCCACTGGGTGTATAGATGATGCTGTCGCACGTGCCGGTGCTTGTTACTCATATGATATGCATTAGAGCTGTTTAAATACGGAGGACGCACAGCGTAAAGCAGAACCGGCATTGCAACTTATAGAGCCACATAGAACGAAGGTTAGCGAAGAAGGTTAGAAAATCGTTGGCGCAAATGGAGAACGTGGACAAAAAAGGTGAACGTTCTTCTTTTGCGCCCACGACTTTGTAACCAGCTATGCACCAACTAGCCCGACAGCGTATGTTATTGAGTTAGCAAAGCTGTGCGACTGTACTCTCACTCTGTGCACTTTTCCACGTGAACATGTTGACGCAACCAAAGGTTATTGGCTCGCACTTGTTTTTACCGCATATGATTTACTGCAGGCGTTCAAGGAGAACTTCTCGAAGCAAAGTCTGATCGAAAGCGGCTGCCTTGTCTGCAATGAGCTTCAGAAAACGACGCAGTAGCTGGGATGGCTTGCAATCACCGAGCTCTTAGTCACGGAGAAGCTGGTGCAGCCGTCACTGTTCCGACATGTTCTTACCTGTTGGATGAGCTGGCTGTGGAGGTGTGAAAGGGTCCTGCGTTAGTCCAACAATAAGGTAGGAAAGATGTCGATTCTTGCGCCTCGGAGTGGTACCTCCAGATGGCGGCAGGGCATGTCCTCGAGTCTAATGTGCTCTCACTGAGAGCAGAGTTCCGCGCATAGGTTCGGCATGATATTGCAGCTGTTAGGTAAAGCAACTCCTAACGTGCGAAGGAACGAAATGCGGCAAGCTGCCCCATATTCTTTCCCTCTCTGCTAGTCGCGCGGGCTACGTGAGGCGCACGTTTTCGTAACTGTGCTAGACGACACTATTTAATGCAGGCTACACGCTCGAACCGTACGTGCAGCCAGATAACGGAGGCAGGGGGTGAGTGTTCCACTTTTTATACTCCGAGATACTGACATTTTTATATATTTACACGCGCACAAAAAATACATGCAGGCACCTACATACAAGGAGGACGGGAGAGTCAGACCCTGCTTTTCCGAAATAAAGTCCTGGCTACGCCCCTGATTTGAACGTGTCAAAGTACTGCACGGTACCTTGTATTGCAATATTGACTTCAGGACAGCGAACGTTTGCTCACACTGTTTTGAACACACGCGTATAATCAGAACACTCGTACAAGATAGCAAATTGGGCGAATTGATAAGTTAACACTTTTGGCGTATATGTCCAGCGCGTCGCATTCTTAATTTGTCCCTAGTCTGTGCCGCGCCGCGCATATTTGCCAAAACAATACCCGCAAACAGCCCCTCATGCCAGGCACACGCATCTCAGCGTTTACAGGAGTCTTACACCAGGTGAATGTTGTTTTCCGGGTAAACAAGTCGAAGTAACCTCGCATTTCTTGGTCGCTTTCAGAGCCGGCCGGCTGGTCTCGGCCCATACGGAGGAGCCATTTCAGTTGCCGGCGCACGCACATACCCGCTTAAAGGGTTTTCCCACCTTCCGTGTGATTTGTAGTACAGCTTGGCACGCTGCACTTCGTAATACTGGAATTGAAGTGTCAGTAGCTGAAAAGTTGAAACGAACTCTCGATAGTGTGGTGATTGCAATGTCTATGGCAGAGACGGCAACTACGAATAGGCGTAGCGCCCGGAAAGTTGGCTGGCTTAGCGGCGACGCAGTTTATTATTTGACGTAATTCTGCGCCACGTTATAGTGGTGCAAGAGGCGCCACAAAAGTTCGGAGAAACTCGGCTATCTGCGGGAGCATATACAGTAGGGCTGTCACAATGCGATGCCTTATGACCTTTTTTATGCTACTGTGCACCGAACTAAAATATGACAACTGCAATACGCAACTCTTAGCAGACGTGTTTATTTTACTAACGGTACGCACTTTGTTACGTTCTCAACTGTTAAGTCCTGAACGGCGTCCACTCTTACATTTGCGGTATCGTACGTGTTAACAGCAAACGCATTGCTTGGAAGTCGACGTAAACAGACCCGATGTAAAACTGAGAGCCTCAACGTGCGTTCGGCATACTAATCGTTGAGGAAAAACTTGCCATTATACCCTCTTATTGCTCTTCGCGCATTCCTGCTCGTGCGTGCTGCGAGGTCTTCTTCGATCGTCCATAACGTGCAATTATTTGTATACCTCTTAATGGTAGGCTAGCCGTCGGATGCGTTTGGCGTACCGCCGACGCAACGAAGACGCACGGGGTATCGAGGGTATACAATCTATGAGATTAGAAGATTGTGAGACGCTAATCAAGTGACATGTGACGCACATGGTAGATAATGTGACAAGGGACGCTATTCCAGGCACTCTCGACATCCACCATATATATTGTCAGATTTCGTAATGGTGGCATTTTAAGTCCATCACAGAAGCCGTAGCCGCCCTACACTGCAAACGGGTTTCAGCCTTTTAGGGAGTTTCGGGCTCGACGCATAACGTGCATCCAAAAGGTACTACGCAAAACCCCCTTCAAAACGAGGTTCAAAAGGAGGTTTTATTTACATCCTTTAAGGGAGTGATTAGACGGAACTAAGGAGGTAAATTTGTGTTTTTATTGAACTCATTTTGAGGGCTTGAACGGAGCGCATTGGAAGTTTTTCTGGTTCTTTTGAGAGCTTTTAAAGCCTCCTTTTGGAGGTAAAGTTGGTGTTTTTATGTAAGCCATTTTGGGGGCTTGAACAGAGCGCATTGAGAGTTTTTCTGCTTCTTTTGAGAGCTGTTAAAGCCTCCTTTTATACGAGGCCCTAGAGCGGTCGCGAAATGAAAAAAAAAGTATATTTTAGGCAGTATATTACGTTCACCGGCCATTTCCGCTACTATTGATCACTAGGACATAATAGAAAATGGACATCAAAGTATTTATGCACAATCATGACATTTGCATACAAGTACGCACGACACAGGAATCGAACTCGCGACCACACGCACTCAAAGCAAGCACTATAACCATTACACCACAGCGCCACCACTTGCAAGCTTGCTTTTTTCGTGGGCTTATATATGTACCAATGTATGTACAAAGCGGCTGGTAACCCGTCGGCACAACTTCGAACTTCTGTTCTTGTACCATCGGCGTGTGTTTGCTCTTGCGGAAGGTCAATACATAATTTGTGGGGCGTCATGCAGGCCGAGCCGATCGACGTAAACACCCTCGGCTCCGAATTCTCCGGTTCACCGTGTCGTGCCGCTAGAAAAATTATAAACGTGTGCCCTCTTCGCTCGCGCTAAATTCGTGAATACCAGCGTGACAAAGGTATCTTCAGATGAGCGAACGTATGTGCATTCCATGAGCGTATGCTGTGGAGCAATTTTCGTTATTTCTGCAGCCGCGAACTGCGCGCGTCCAGATGCGGCAGCGTGTTATGAGCGGTTCGAAGACCGCCTACGTTCTCATATGAAAGTTACACACGCAGAGGCCCGACTTAGAAGAACATTGTAACGCGCCTACATTAAGTGCATTTAATGCGCGCGTACTGCCGCGAGCTGCACACAGGGGCAGCAGCGCGCTCTGAGCAGCTGAATAAAAATCTGTTTCCGCAATTAGCGCTTATTCGCAATGCAACCTTTAGCGCGGACCGCCTGCGTTCGCATATGAAAATTACACACGCAGAAAATTCCAGAGTTACAAGGACATTGTAGCGCGCCTACATAAAGTGCGTTGAATGCGCGCGTACAGCCGCGAGCAGCGCCTTCTGAGCAGCTGAACGCTTATCTATTTCCGCAATTAGCGCTTATTCGCAATGCACGCTTTAGCACGGCATTCAGTGATTCTCTATAGCGCATATTCAGTATTTATTTGCTTTCATACTCGGATACTACCTACATTTCTTACTAATTAGCTTTTATTGGTAAGCATCACGCCACCGCGTTAAAGCGAATGCCTAACGCGTGCCCCAAGGTCAAGGACAACCTCCCCAGTTTACCAGTGACAGGTCTCCCACAAAACAAAAAAGTTAATGTACTTGCACTTCTCTCTTGTGAACGTCCATGTGTACTTGGCCCTCCCCTCAGACAGATGATGCAGTACCCATTAAAAAAAAAGCATTACCCTCTTCCTCAATGGAACAGCTGTTCTTGAGAAAATATGGTTCTGTTGAATTACTTCACCACAGCAGCAGAGAGGTTGGCTTGTTTGCAATTCAGAATTTCACAATTGTAACACAGAAACGCGAGGACTGTAGCAAACATGCAGAAAACTGGAAAAACTATCATATGTGCACTCCCTCGTCCACCTGCACACTACGTTAAACTTTATTTATACAACAGCAACCTTCAATTATGCTACTATTGATAAAAGATCACCCAATCTACGTTAGAACACAGTGATGACTTTCTGTCTTTCTGTTGCCTATCTTCTACAATGTGTCATAATCTGTGAATCATCTGTTCAATGTGTTTGGTAATAAAACACAAGCAGTTACATTGAGCAGGCAGTGTTTCAGCAATTTGTTTTGCAAGCACAAATTCATTTCTTCATAATTTGCATGCACGACAAGTAGTCATACTTCAATTGATACAAAACCAGTGGTTGCAACATTTTATTGGAATCAAAACAGCAGCACTTCTCGTGTCAATGTAAGGGTATAGGTATATATTTCCATCGTCGTGCACAGAACCTACTCCCAAAACTGAACACGTGGAACAACATATACAGTACAGCCTAAGCACTATACATAATTCACAGCAGTAAAGCAATACGAAAGTAGGGTGCACTAACGTGTGCACTTCACCGTGCCAGTATGTAAGAATAATCCAAAAAAATAAGCTACCCAAGGAACTTGGTGTCAGCCTACACACGAAGGCAACTAATTAGTACAATAAGGCTAGCATCACTTTTGGGAAATATGAAACCGTGTAGACAGGCAGTTGTACAGTTTTTTATTGCACTAGTTTGCCCTATGCATCAAAACATGTCGCACATGATTTTGGATTTGAGTTTCCTACAAAAAAGCCCAAAATAGACCTGTGGTGTTGACTGTAGGTCCACTTACCAAGGTGCATAAAAGCATTCAGCAATGCCCACAAAATTACAAGGTTGCCTTCATATGTTGCTGTACATATTTACTCACAGATACCTGGAAGCCATCGTAAATTTCTGGAAGTGTGCTTGGGAACTTGTCGGCATAATCACATGACTGCAATGTACCAATACTTCTAATATGCATAACAAGTACAGCCATGCTTCAATGTTTTTATGCCAGCTAGTGCCATCTGTAACTCAAAAGTTCATCCTTAATTCCTCACTTGATGGCTTACGCATAATTACCACATTGAAAATAATCCAAGCACCATGGCTGCAACGTCAACTTGCAATTAGGCAATCACAGGCACTAAATAAAAAAATTCCTGTAAATAGTGACTGGTCGCTTTGCACATTAGATCCTAGGACTTGATATGCCATGAGGATGAATCAAAATTGACCACACATATATAGAGACTGTGAAACAGTCAGGAGTTCATTTCATAGGTAAGGAAAACGTGAAAACGAAATAAGAACACATAGCAACAAAGGGGACGGAACGACACACTACTAACAACTGAAGTTGAACATGTGCGGCTTTTTTAGTCATGTGTGTTTATATCTTTCTGTGGTTTTGATTACACTTCAGTTACTAGTAGCGCACTGTCCTGTCTGCCCCCTTCATTCCTCTGTGGATGTGTGATTGTTTAGTCTTGTAATTTTTTCGTACTGTGTGTTTACATCTTTCTGTGGTTTCGATTAAACTTCAGTTGCTAGTAGCGCGTCATCCTGTCCCCTTCATTTCTCTGTGCTGTGATTTTTTTGCACCCTCTTTAACTATGAATATACACCAACTCGCCCAACTGCCCCTGTTAAGACTTATGTTTGCTGAATAACACTGGGCCCACTCAGCGTCTTTTTAAACAATGCGAAATTTTCAAATGCACACGATATCAGAAAGGTTGCACGCAGTATTGCGCATAACACACTGCATCAATACCAGTGTTGGCCTAAATGTGGTAAGATGTACGAGCTGTTCGACATAGTGTAAAGTGAGGCACATCAGGGTGTTCCCACAATCATGGGTGTCGGCAGGGGTTTGCACAAAGGGCACCTGCCGCCATCAAGACACACCAGCACTTGACCCCACCCAAGCTACACCAATGCTCTCCTGCTCAACAGGCCGACACGTTACACCGCCTTGCACCCCCAAGACAAAATCCTGCCGACACTCATGCCCACAATACACTTGACTTGAACACAGACTGGTGGGCAAGCAACACTTGCTGCTTTGCCAGAAGTGTATTCCTGAAAATTACACAAAAAGAAGTCCACTAAGATTTCTGTATACATAAAAATGAATGTCTTACCGAAGATTCGCGCTTGACTATCCTTATTGAAGACATTTTGTCAAAACACGAAATAAATACAAAATTGAGATGCTGCTATGTATTTCCTTGTGAGTGTTTCACTTCGTGTGCACAGGGCAAAAAACAAACGGATGTAAAAAAAATGCGAAACACCACCAGAAGTGTACTCTTGCCATGTTTACCATTATGTGGGTAGTTTTTGATGTCAGTAAAGTTATCATTATAAGTACACTTTAAAAGGGTTGTGAATGTTAGCAAGGTCTTGATTAACCGCACCTACTCTGTTTAGGAGTGAAGATTGGGCAACTTGGCACTGAACCATGGCAAAAATAAACAGCGCACTTCTAGTGAGGATAAACTAAGGCCTGGGCACAATAACAGCGCTTTCACCTTGTCAAATTGTGTCAACAGTCATGATACTATGTATTGACCTTGAAAACTATGGCAACATAATGCAAAACAGCAAATTAACGAGAGGGAATAAACAAGATGATTCAACAATCTGGTTCAACAGACTCAACAGCTGACTTATATCAATGCGATTAAATTAGCCTTGCACATCTCCTAATGGCTAAGAATATGCACATGTAGCCTTGGCAAATTCCACTGTTGATACGTGACCAATGAAGTTGCATTCCTTCCATGCCGTTGAATGGCCGTTCCTTCTTTTCTGTTTTCACTGTTTTCTGATTTTCATTGTTTTCACTAGCGTAAATGTTCACCCTTTTTGATTTTGTCACTTTGCAGATGGCATAGGTGTTTTGCCTTTGAATGTGCACGTTTCTTCTGCTTTGTCTTTCCTGCTTCTTTTTGTATGCGTATATGTTTTGCCTTTGAACGTGCACACGTTTCTGCTGCTCTGTCTCTATTTTTGCTCTACTGGGCCTTGTGCACTTCTCAAGCTACCATTGTCGCTTTTCACTTGAGGCCCATTTCCTGTATTTTGCTGGAATAAACATTTATCCATTCATTCAATACCATAAAACGCATGTGCTTCACAATACACACTGCACTTAGCAGATGTCTGTCACATGATATGGCCGTCATTGTATAGCTTTAACATGATTTATTCGTTCTAGCTAAATTAATCCAAGCTAATGATGTTAATGTACCTTGATATGCTATTTCACTGTTCCTTGATGCATATGTATGAAGGTACAGTGCTTATGTACCTATGCTATTTCAGGAGACGGGCAGAGTGCGCAATGCAAAATTGTTGCCGAAAAGTCTTTTCACTTCCTGACAATCTGTGCTTCGGTGGGTTCTCACAGTTGCCTGGCGGGAGAAAGATGTCCAGGGTAGTTGACTGCATCCAAGGTAGATGCTGCAAAATGAGAGCGCACGGTCTTGTCACATGTCAATGTGCGCAAATTGACACGATGACGAAGGATTAAAACAAACAAATGAAGTTGGAGAAAAGAATAAATCGAAAACAAAGTTGTCCTTTATGCACATTCCATCATGTGACAATGTGATAACCGTGGCCTTTTGCTCTAATGTATATTCCCTGAAAGCATCATGCCTCATTCATGCTTTATCGCAGGCAAGAAAATTATATCGTGCAAACAACTTTATCAGGGTGCACTCCTGGGTCGATTGACTGGTCGTATGAAGCATGAGTGATATTCACAGAAGTTCCAAAACATGCATCACACATCATTGCTATCTGAGTTTAACGACTTAAATGCGAAGCATTTGTTAAACACTTCTACGACTTTGAACGGATCTATCTACCTATCTATCTAGCCGCCTACGACTCATAGCTCGTGTGAGTGTTTCGTTAATGGGATGTATGCCAAAATTCGTGTGGCATGACACGACTGCATGAAGAACATGAATGATGGGTCTTAACTTGAAAATCATGATATGCATTTCATTAACAACATGATTTACACGTCACTCTCTTAGTTCTCTTGCGACTGTTTCGTTAACTTGATATTTACCAAAATAGGTATGGCGTCACAAGAGTGTATGACGCACATAAACGACAGTTTCTAACGTGCAAATCATGACACGCTTGTCATGTATGGCGTTATTTTTACAACATGGTCTCGGGGGCGCTAGTGGCCGTTTCGCCTGCTTCATATAAACCAAAATTGGTATTGTGCAGTGTGACTGTACGTCCAACATAAATGACAGCTGGCAACATGAAAATAATGACATGCATGTCATGTACACACGCCACGCTCATGGTGCGCTCGCGGCCGGTTCGCTAGCTTGACATACACCTAAATTGATATAGCGTGACGTGATTGTGCGACGAACATAAATGACATATAGTAACATGAAAATAACGACATGTATGTCATTTACGGCATGGAGACTGGTGCACTCGCGTCCGGTTCTCTAACTTGATATCATACCAAGACTGGTATAGCGTGACGTGACTGTATCACGTACATAAATGACAGCTGGTAACATGGAAACAATGAATGACATGCGTGTAATGTACAGCATCATGGGTTACATGCCACGCTCATGGTGCGCTGGCGGGCATTTCGCAAGCTTGACATGCCGATTTTCTTTTCTTTCTTTTTTTTGCTTTTCATAGCACTTTTCAAGCGACGCAATGTGCAGAAGGTCATCTACAGGTGCATAAGCGACGATAAGGGCTCGCAAAGAGAGAGAACATCAGTATTACTTACCATTTTTGTTCCTGACTGTGCCGAGCCATTTGCCGAGCACGCAGGGTGCCCATCATCTGCTTGGTAATGCACAGCGGCACGCTCGCTTGAGTCGACGGGCCGTCGCGATTATCGCACTCGCAGCGCAGCATGTCGCACTGTCGTCAAACCACGCATATCACATCCAGCGGCGAGAACACAGTGAGGCTGCAGGCACAAAACGCGCACACACGACCGACACAGCTGATCACTTGAGAAGTGGCGTTCACAAGGCCTAGCCGGCCTAGCTACGACGATCGCGCCGCCGCGGGAACGACTCCCTCCTCACGTTTCTTTCTTTTTTTCTGTTTTTTTTTCTTCGCGCGCGCATGCGGCGCGAAGCTTTGTCCCATTCGGTAGCGCCTCGTCTGGCTTGCTTTTGACCTGGCGGGGGCGGGCCGCAGTAGGCTGCAGCCGGCAAGGCCAAAGGGCTTCCTCGCTTCCTCTCCAGCCGTTCGGAGGGTCTCGTATATCTCTTTCTCTGGGCTATCTGTGCAAGGGATTTTTAGTGCGCTGAAGCATGCCGCCTCTTCTTTACTTCTTTCCCCCGGCACAGCTCATGAATGCCCGCCAGCACTGAAGGCGTTATGGAAAGCTTCGGAAAAAAAAAGAGAAAACATGCCAGAGGAAATGAGATGGGAGTTTTTTGTTCCTCTAACTCCATTCGACGAATGGCGTCAGATAGTGAATTTACCTCCTTTCTTCCACATAATTTCTTAACGAAGTAAAATTGAGGACGCAGAACTTTATTACACCCACCTCATTACACCCTAAGGTAGTACTGTCCAGATGAAGGTAGTATTAAGGAGGATTGTAGCCCTTAAAACGCCCAATTCGGCTAGTTTGCGTTTGCAGTGTATGAACTGATTTAATCAGAGCTCAGAAGATCATGAATTCGAGAAGCATCGCGGAACTTGAGAGTGTCCGGAATGGCAACCGATGTTGGCACATCTGTGTGTTCCGTGATTGCTTGTGTGGTGGGATGAAATCGCGCTCGCGCAGCCGTGCTCTCTCGTGTGCGTTTCTTTCCTAACTTCTTATCCATCGCGACGCACTCACATTCGTGCGGAGATGGAGAAGAACGAACTGGACGTGGTTTAGACGGCGGTCCAAGTTGCGCAGCGTAACAACGGAGAACAGTTTTTTCAGCGCCACGATGCCGGTTCTCTCTAGTCCAGTGTTCGTCTATCTATGTCGGTTATTTTTGTTGTATTGTTACCACTTTGTTATCTCAATAATGCATTCCACGGGCCTTTTTACCCTTAAGTTTTGTTTCTACGACTACACGGAACACTGATTATAAGAGTTTTCTCCTTATTAAGGCAGAAGCTCACATGCCTCATCAAAAGCGGAAATTGACCGTCGGCTTCTCGCGGTGTCGGCGCCAACGCGATTGATGCAAAATTATCGTCACGTGATGACGTCATCACAGGACGTCACATATCGCCAGAATTTTCGACATCGTCGCTTAGTCAAAGGTGGGCCGCTCACGGAGGTAGTCCAAAACCAAGTGCAATGCAGAAAGCTTGCATTGCCTCCGATCCAGGAGGCACTGCAAAACCACGTTAGGTGCAGAAAGCTTTGAGAGGGGTTCGTAGCAGGGCCAATACATGGACTGAGAAGGAAAAGAACATGGCTTTCGCCTTCGAGTCGGGCTAGGCGAATGTCCTCTGAGATTTGCTTGCTCTTCGAGGGGTAAACCCGACATGTGTTGCAAAAACACACGCGAGCGAATGACATATGCTTGTGTCAACATGTTGCCGCGGAAAATAGGCGTCGAGTGAGAGTGTACTCGCCCAGCTCTAGTCCCCTTCATTATGCAGGGATCGATAAGTTGCAATGCTGGTTCTGCCTTAGGCGGCCCGACATCGGTTTATCCTGCTTTGATGCATATCCAGATGCATCACAAGCATAGCTACGGCTTCGTCTATACACCCGGCAAGCGGGTGCATACTGCATGAAGTAGCTCCGTTGCATAGTGGGCCTCGCACCGTGTCGATTCGCTCGAGAGCACAGCATATTGTAGGTAAAGGGATCTTCATCAAACGGTATCTTCTGGTTCCTCCCGTAATTCTTCCGCAACAATACAGAGCTCTTTAGGTTCCATCATTTTTGCCCAACCATTGCATTCGGCTCTAAAAGAAAAGAATCATACAGTGCATTGTGGGTGGTGTATTTGTACTACTGACAGGCTTACCCGTTGCCGGTAGTACCAGTTATAAGGAACCCCATTGCGGCAAAGGTAAACTACCAAGCTTGGCAAATATGTTGTACGAGAACACGAAATTGGTCACTGGAGGCGTTCGCGGGCAGAAATAGTTAACGCTCAGGTGTATCCTCTAGCGACAACAAAGCGTAAAAAAGGTTTGTGTGCCTTTAGCACTGTTTTTCTTTTAGGAATCCGGTGCTGTTGTCTTTTAGTGTAGGGTATTCTCTTCTTGCGACAAGCTAATCGCGACAAAGTGCATGACTTACAATTTCGCGTAATGGTGCTCTTAAGCTTACTATTTAGCATTATGGTGCTAGAAAAATCCCAAGAGGCGGCGGTGCCCAGCGGGTCAGTCGGGCAGTGCACTTTGTGACTGTAATGTCATCCTTAGTATTATAGCTCTAAAGGCGTGTCCACTTGTCGGCATGAATGTTGCCGCAGGAAGATTGTTTCGCGACCCGATATCGCGGCAA
>NC_051179.1:90540-117949 GCF_013339695.2 Rhipicephalus sanguineus | reverse complement strand
TACATACATACATACATACATACATACATACATACATACATACATACATACTACATACCTACATACATACATACATACATACATACATACTTGAGTGAGTGCGCTTGTGCGTCTGCGTGCTCACGAAACCCCAATTTTTTACATACTGGCCTGCTCTTTCCACTGACAATGAGTCGGTACATCGATTCATCAGCTGGAGCTGGAATTGGCGGATTAATGCACCTCTATGTCTTGCTTTTTTACATTCAAACAAATGAAAATAAGTCCACTCGTCGTAATGTTCGCTGCAGCGATGTTTCCTTATGAACAATTTCTCGTCACCGATATTTACCTGTTGTTTGATTCAAAAGACAGCATAATGTTTCCGCAGGGTAATGCAGCTCTTCTGCTGAGCTATGCTTTGTTGTTAAGTGTCCACATAATGTGACCAGGCCGTTATAAAGGCCCTGTAAATATTTCGCCGTTAGCATGGCGAAGAACGTGCCATCTGTGGCCTAATCGTTTCTCGCCGCACGCTGCGGAGCGAGAGGTCGTTAGTTCGGCTCCCTGTGACGGAAATTTTTGTTCTAGTTTTTTTCTTTGCCATCTCTTAGTCTTTATATTTTACAATGTCATGTCCGTGACAGAAATACGTAAGTGGAGCCGTGGTGGACCCCGGCATAAAACACTTTCCTGTTAAAAGAGTCCTTTGACCCTTTTCGGGGTAGCCCTGACATGCCACGTATATGACTCTATTTAAAGAGACATGTCAGCTCACTTTGGAATTGATGCGACTCTCTTCACAGAGTCGTGGGACCCACAAGTGAGTTAACAACTCTTTTTAAAGAGAGTCATATACGTGGCAATTCAGAACTCTCTCAAAGGAGTCACACGTACTCTTCTTTTTTTCTTAGAATGTGTTATGTGTGTATCTTTCTTGTCTCCCAAGGATTCATGACGCTATGGAATCTACCCTGATGATATACCAACACGCCCAGTCTTCAGCTTAAGTAAACATCTGAGTTAGTTTCCATCAAGATAACATGCTTATTTTTGATTCCCGGCTGAGAAGCGAACCTCGACAAAGCGCACCCACTTGGAGCGCACGCACTAGAAAGCGCACGCACTAGGAAACAGCGCCCTAAGGCAGGTTATTCCCATAGGCTTTCCATATTATTCAGATCATTCCCATAGACTTTCCGAAACGCGTCAATAGCTATCTGTGCTCTTTCAGGGGAAATTTTGATTGAGCCAACGCTCCATTTCGGAAGACGTACAGCAGATGAAGCGGGAGTTCCTAGACCAGCTAAACACTGTCAGCTCTAAATCAGGCATTTTATTCTGTGTGTTCACGACATCGCTGTGGGATACTTAGAGGCAGGATTCCATGAATGTAACCGACCGCATTCGGTGACATTCATAAGTCATTTAATGAAATGGCTTCACTTGTTAGCAATGTTCACTTCTTCAATCACTCGTGCAATGAATAATCACTGAAGGCACCTACCATGATTTTTTCTCCACTTAGATTGCTGCCCCACGAAATGGTCCACAAACGTACACAAGATAATCACGATGAGTAGAGTTGCCGCAATTGTTCTGCAAAGTCAAAAGCGCATGGACTTAAAGATGAATACCTGTTGATTTTGTTGAGGCTGAGAAAAAGAAAAGTGTTGCATTCCTCTATTTTTAGCAGGTAGCTTTGCGGTATTTACGTGATGTGGTCATAATGCGCAGTCTTCTTCTATAGTACACGGTCAATACCGGTTTTGTAATTATGCTATGCTATATTTTAAAACGAATCATTTTTCCTGTCTTGTTGGTACTTGTATCCACAACGCTGCTAGTTTTTGGAAGATGTGCCTATTTGGTCGTAATATTTCCGGGTTCATAAAACAGTCATGTTATTATGGGAGAAAAATGTTACCAGTGCTAAATATTTGGTCTTGTCCTTTCTAGGTGCATTTAAAAAGCCCCGTTATTCTGGTACAAACATACTACCATATTCTGAGCGTACCATTTTCAGGAGCCCGTTGTTTTTTGTTGTATTAGGTTTAGGCAATTAGAAAGCTCATCACGCACCTGCAGAATTCACAGAACGAGAGAATTTATCAAATTAGCATTTAAGTATTGTGCATGCAAAGAATACCCAAGGACGGTTAAAGAAGCGACAGGATATTTTCTCCATAGGATAACGAAAAGTTTAGTGTCAGTGCACTCAATAGTGTGCTTAAGTACACCAAGTTTGTAATTAGATGCGAAGCAGCTTTTGCTCCGGGCTGTGCCCAGCGGCGGCGGCGGCGTCCGCGCTTCACTGCGCATGCGCCTACTCTCTCTCTCATTTCTCTTCACTGCGCATGCGCCTACTCTCTCTCTACGCAGGTGTTAGGTCGCCTTCTCTCCTCCCCCGCGCTGCAGCCGCGGCGCAGCCTCTCCTCCCACATAATGCAGCCGCGCCGCAGCCAAATACAGCTGTAAACCACTCTCTCCTCTCCTCCCCCATTCCATCTGTATATAACCGCGTGCGCTCGGTCGGCTTCCGTCATTCTCGCTTCGCTCCCGTTCAGATGAGTTGTAACGTCAACGTCGGCGCCAACGGAAAGCAACGCACAAGCACAACGTAATGATGACGCAAACACTAAATACATACCTCACACACTAATGGAAACGCCGAGTGAACGTAACGGAAACTTGGTGTGCGCCCCCAATGCTGCTTCGCATCCCCTCATGGTTCCCTTGCGTGGGAGATGGTGTAATTTTCCTTGGATCAGTGTATAGCCACGAATAAATGTTCCAATTTATCGTCGAAATTCCCAGTTAAATTCCCCTAGCAGGGAAACTCTGGACTCAACGTAATATGTAGTCGGTGCACTCTTTCCGTATAATGTTCCGATTTTGTTAACATTCTGAAGTGTTGGTAAAATACAACTCGCAATAGTTGCGGGTTCGTGAAACTTAAATTGTAG
The DNA here is from genome assembly GCF_013339695.2 of Rhipicephalus sanguineus. Taxonomy (NCBI): domain Eukaryota; kingdom Metazoa; phylum Arthropoda; class Arachnida; order Ixodida; family Ixodidae; genus Rhipicephalus; species Rhipicephalus sanguineus. Next base: position 115,004 of record NC_051179.1, on the reverse strand, counting down.
CAGTGGTCTCTCCGCTTCTTAGAGTTACTGGCTTATTCCCAGTTTTTTTTTTTAATAACAAACGTGGTAAACACCTGGCTGTGATATTATTCGTTACTTTATGCCAATCCTCACTGGAGAATTTCCTTGTGTGCGAAACATTAAAACTGACAGTTATGAAAAGAGTGATGCACATCAGTGTTTGAAGGCAAAATACTTAGTCCGCTTTTAAGTAATAAGGTCACAGTCATTTTAGACAGCGACACCTGGGTAAAACAGCCCTACCAGAAACATCAAAGCAATATTTATGAGGAGCTGTAAGCTTTTTCGGCAACTTACATGATCGCTATTTGTGCGTTGCTCCACGGTCTGGGTTCTGCCGTCACGCAGTTTGATACTTCAAGCCTGACGAGAGGATTGTTTACTGTAAGAAAACAAATGCAACTAGAATAATAATAACAATGCATATGAGTATGCTTTGAGTGAAATCGACGACTGGTATATCGACGTGTAGAGGAGTACGTTGTTGGAAAGCAAAAAGCGCACAAAACGAAAGCTGAAGTTATATTTTGTGGCAATGAATACCTTCAAGTTCAATTTAATGGGAAAAAGCTACCCCAATCATCCGATATTACCGCAGTGTAAATGCAGCAGAAGGGGGCCACAGTAGCAGCGAACAAGGGTGTACAAAGGACTACGCACTTGTGAAAGGAGACGGGCTTGAAAATGCTCCATAAACCTTCAATTTCCGAAGCTCCCACAAAAACAGGGCTGCTTTTGCCTCTGTGGCGTTCAGCGCTAGCGCGATTGCTATTTCGCGAGACAACTAGGCAGAAGGATTACTGGAAAATGCTGCCACCGAGTATCGCGACACTTGTGTAAGAGACATCAGCGATGGTGAAGGACACCTGTGGCGAGGGGGTGAGGGGCACCAAAAATTCCCGCCCCGACTCGGGCGTCGCCTACGGTAGCGGCTGCTAGGGTGTCCCCCCTGGATCCCCCGGCGGCCTAAACTCCTGACTGACTGACTGACTGACTGACTGACTGACTGACTGACTGACTGACTGACTGACTGACTGACTGACTGACTGACTGACTGACTGACTGACTGACTGACTGACTGACTGACTGACTGACTGACTGACTGGACTGACTGACTGACTGACTACTGACTGACTGACTGACTGACTGACTGCTGACTGACTGACTGACTGACTGACTGACTGACTGACTGACTGACTGACTGACTGACTGACTGACTGACTGACTGACTGACTGACTGACTGACTGACTGACTGACTGACTGACTGACTGACTGACTGACTGACTGACTGACTGACTGACTGACTGACTGACTGACTGACTGACTGACTGACTGACTGACTGACTGACTGACTGACTGACTGACTGACTGACTGACTGACTGACTGACTGACTGACTGACTGACTGACTGACTGACTGACTGACTGACTGACTGACTGACTGACTGACTGACTGACTGACTGACTGACTGACTGACTGATGACTGACTGACTGACTGACTGACTGACTGACTGACTGACTGACTGACTGACTGACTGACTGACTGACTGACTGACTGACTGACTGACTGACTGACTGACTGACTGACTGACTGACTGACTGACTGACTGACTGACTGACTGACTGACTGACTGACTGACTGACTGACTGACTGACTGCTGACTGACTGACTGACTGACTGACTGACTGACTGACTGACTGACTGACTGACTGACTGACTGACTGACTGACTGACTGACTGACTGACTGACTGACTGACTGACTGACTGACTGACTGACTGACTGACTGACTGACTGACTGACTGACTGACTGACTGACTGACTGACTGACTGACTGACTGACTGACTGACTGACTGACTGACTGACTGACTGACTGACTGACTGACTGACTGACTGACTGACTGACTGACTGACTGACTGACTGACTGACTGACTGACTGACTGACTGACTGACTGACTGACTGACTGACTGACTGACTGACTGACTGACTGACTGACTGACTGACTGACTGACTGACTGACTGACTGACTGACTGACTGACTGACTGACTGACTGACTGACTGACTGACTGACTGACTGACTGACTGACTGACTGACTGACTGACTGACTGACTGACTGACTGACTGACTGACTGACTGACTGACTGACTGACTGACTGACTGACTGACTGACTGACTGACTGACTGACTGACTGACTGACTGACTGACTGACTGACTGACTGACTGACTGACTGACTGACTGACTGACTGACTGACTGACTGACTGACTGACTGACTGACTGACTGACTGACTGACTGACTGACTGACTGACTGACTGACTGACTGATGACTGACTGACTGACTGACTGACTGACTGACTGACTGACTGACTGACTGACTGACTGACTGACTGACTGACTGACTGACTGACTGACTGACTGACTGACTGACTGACTGACTGACTGACTGCACTTCGTTTTGCCTGCGGACGCGGCGTCAGCCAGAACCTAGCCGTATGCAGCTTCGCAGTAAGTTAATAGGCAGGATCGCAATAACTTATAAGGACACTAATGAGGACGACGAAGATAAAGCTCTTGAGCTGCTGCAAGACCCAACGGTCGGTATTGTCACCATTACTATTTATTATGTTACTGTGTACTATTCCTATACAACGGGGCGTGCAGGTGTATGTATATACCGACGACATTGCATATTTTGCTAGAGATGCAGTTATAGATACGCTGTGTCAAAGTCTACAGACGTACATGAATGCACTTCAAACGTGGTTAGAAGGCATTAATTTATTGGTAAGTATCGGACACAGCGCAATCGTAGTTTTCCCTCTGAGTGTTCTTGTTCAAATTTCGTTGCTTTATCGACAAGACATTATCCCGCAGGTGGAATCGGTTACGTGTTTAGGGGTCCTTTATGCCTGAAAACCTACTTGGAGTCCGCATATAGACAATATGGCAGCTAAAGGAGCACGTGTGGTAGGGATTCTTCGTAGAGTCAGCAAGAAGCGTTCAGGTTTACGTCGTGCTGTGGATGATTTTTTATGTATATTCGCCCGATATTAAACTTCAGCTGTGTTTTGTTTACTGCTGCACCTGCTTACAGACTACGACCACTGGTGCTTGTGGAATACGAATCATTATTTTATGTCTCGGACTTCCTATGTTTGTCGCAAGTAATATTTTATATGAAGAATCGCGCCTGCATTCTCTTCTTACACGGCTCCACATCCTATCAGTACGAACTTTTCTAAAGATATATGCATCACCACTGAGGAGGTCTCAGTATTTTTTATTAATCATGTGGACACCATCAGTCATGGTGTCCACAACTCATTTTCACACAGAAACTCTTTGAAACATTACAAGTGCGCCTCCACGAAGTACTTATACTAAACGCATCTGTACAAACAATTAAACACGAATTTAACGATATATTCCCCAAGAATTGCAAATATTTCCCAATAGATATTTAAATGGCAATTTTGAAGACAATTTGTCAAATTTAGAAACAACCGCCGTGGCAGCGACTGATGCTTCAGTTTGCAAAGAAAAGGCAGAAGTGGTAATTGCAGTATTTTCTCTGGATTGGTCTTTTTCAATTTGTTTACCTTACTTTAGGCCTATTTATCAAGCGGGATACCTCCAATTCCCCTAGCTCTACGCAAATTACTCCTATCTACGTATATGTGAAGGCGTCATCCTGAGAGACCGTCTCTCTCTGTTTTTCATTAACTGCAGCAAATTTTTCAACTACCTTAGAAGTATGGGATTCTCTTGTCACAAGACATTTACGCTTTATTCGCTTGTTGTGGGTACCAGAACACAGAGGTTTAACCCTCAATGGAAATGCGGATGCACTCGCAGTAGCATCACGCAATGGTCCCATAATTTCTATATAGCAGACGTTGTCATTTGTCTGTGCGCAACGATTTGAAAAATCTGCCACGTCGGATAGCTTCGCTAAGGCTCCTTTGTCAGCATCTGAGTTTCCTCCTCTTAATTATCCTTCGAAAAATCGATGGTGCTCCTCTAGAAGAGTAGAAATATCAATTACAAGAAAACGATGCCGAGTCGTCCCGCTGAACTTTTACCTAGACACGTCTGGTCTAGTGCTCTCAACTTTAAGCCTCCTTTGCGATGAGAGTGAATCGCTGCATCATTTCTTTTTAACATGCAAAATGTTTATCAATTAAAGGAACATATTTCTAGATAAATCCCTCCGAAGGATGGACTTCAATTTATCACTTCTGGTGGTTCGTTTTTTGGTGCTACCGTACTGAATTTTAGCCACAGAAACGTTTGCGATGCCGCATGTGATTTACTACGCGAAACAAAACGAATTAAACGTTAAGGTTATCTAACTTTAGCTTATTTTTCAACCATATTGGTTTGGTATTGTTTGTTTCTTGATTACACCATTCAGTTGATTCGGAAGCTATCAATTTCTGAACAATTTAAAATACATATAGTATCATTCCTAAAACGGTATACCGTCTGTTTCATGGCCGATCCCCCGCGGTGGATTGCGCCAGATTACTAAAGAACAACCAGCCAACCAACTCTCTACGTCACCGTTAACAGATTCGCAGAGTCAGTACTATCTGGAAAGTATACGATGACATGACAAGCAATCGCAACTCAAATCGAATGCCGTACCTGCGTTTACCATAGCTTGTAATTCGTGTTGGTTACATTGATCAATGTAGCATAATGCCAGTCGAGCAATTGGGTATCCTTGAACAACGCCATTTTTGCTGAAATGTACAAGCTAGAAGAAAACAAAAGTATGAAGGTTAGGAAAAATGCCTTTTAAAGAACGCTGCGCGTCCTCAAAGCGGAAAGCATTGAGTAGAAAGACCGGCATACATGTCAGGTTCATAAGCAGGTGGTGCGGGTGCCCTTGAATTGGAATTTTCAATCTCACATGTCTGTAAATTTGGTGGAGCTAACGTTAACTAAAACGCCCGCTATGGAACTGTTCCAATGCGTTTGAACACGAAATGAAGAGCGATTTTCAATTTAAATCTTGAAGTGGATTTTCGAAGCAGGAGGTAGTCGGCCCATGTGTTGCCTCGAACGTTGCCACGTTGCCTAGCTATCAAAAAATGAAGCAATGCGACTTCGAAAAATCACAACTGTCTACTTCGGACACCCCTAAAAATTAGGAGCCTTTAAAGTGCGATGAATACTTTTTGTGAATGTCGTTTACATCTGCACTGGGAAAGGATGACTGGATAACCATGGTCATGACGTACTCATTGAATGTGTCAGCGTCGCACCTCGTCTTCACCGACAAGTAGGTGTGCGGAGCCCTTCGTGTGTGGTTAATATATATATATATATATATATATATATATATATATATATATATATATATATATATATATATATATATATATATATATATATATATATATATGTATATATATATGTATATATATGTATATATATATATATATATATATATATATATATATATATAGTTCAAGAGAAAGTTCTCAAGGTCCGGTGCACATGTAGTTGAAGAAGTGAAGGAGCACACTTACGAAAATTGCATATTTTTACTCATTTACGTTTCGGCCGTGGCACGGCCTTCGTTAGAATGAGACGTCTCATTCTGACGAAGGCCGTGCCACGGCCGACACGTAAATGAGTAAAAATATGCAATTTTCGTAAGTGTGCTCCTTCATTTCTTCAACTATATATAAATATATATATATATATATATATATATATATATATATATATATATATATATATATAATATATATATATATATATATATATATATAGATATGAGAGGTCGCACTTCACGACAACTTCATTTATTACGTCGACGTTTCGGTCAGAGCCTGACCTTTCTCAAGACGAAATGTTCGTGCATATTTCCCTGTTTATATGGACATCAAATGAGAGGGGAAGGAGGTGACAGAGAGAGAGAAGGAGCGGGAGGGTGAAAAGTTTGCTTAGGGCCCATCAGGAGCTTGGAGTAACACGCCGCCGCCGACAGCGGAGTGCTCCGCGACAGAGCTTATACTTACGCGTCGGCTATTACTCATTGTTAAAAGTCGTCGCTCTATTCTGTCCCGGAGGGCTGGACGCAGAGCCGGCTAAAGTTAAAAACAGCCGGTGTGCGATTCAAACCGGCTGACTGGAGAAAAAAAAAGGGGGGGGGGTGGTTAAGTGGGTATCGGTGAGCACTGTTGACGCGGCGTATTGTACTTTTGGGCCATGCCGAAAGTGTCTTGTCTACCGTCTAACTTGTCGAGCCTGCTCGTTTGTCTGAGAAACGACGCCCGCTTCCAAAGCGAGAACGAACACGTGAGTGACATTAGCGACTTCCGGTCAAGGACGCACTCAAGGGAAAAAAAACAGGTAGGGGCAAGAAGGAAGGACGAGGGAGGGCGGGGCTTCCGCTTAGATTGATCGATTGCTGCTCTCTCCAAGAGCTGCACAATACAAAGCAGGGGAAGGTAAAAGACGGCACACATGAAGGGGTGAAATCACTGCAGGTACGATCACCGATGGCATTGGCTTACACATGCATCTTTGCTGCGTATTTTCTTGGGTTGATATTAGTTTCATTTACAATACTCTTTGCGCTTTAAGGCATGTAAGACAGGAGGAGCACCCGGATGTTCATTTATTCCATGTTCAACGGTGTTGAATTTGTGTATTAAGTACGCTTCACGCTGTTCACGTTCTCTCTGAGAGCGGAAAGTTCCTTGGAGTAGTGTTACTTTAATGGAATCGAAACTGTGACCTTCTGACTTAATATGTTTGGAAAGGGGAAGGCTCGGTAGTGTGTTCACATGCGAGCGGTGGTTGTAGAATCTGATTCGAAAAGGTGTATCATAATAGAACTTTTTGTTGGGCTAGTTGGTACATGCTTACTGAAAAACCAAAAAGACGCCCTTTCTGTCCTGTCCTTACTTTTTTCCTTCAAGGTACGCGTCTTTTTGGTTTTTCAGTAAGGTGTATCAGTTTGTCCAACGTATTGTTTAGCGCAGATTCCACATTCCAACAGGTAGACAACGTTTGGGATGTCGCAGTTAAGGTCACCATGTATGGTGTGTGCAAAATTATCATGCGTACTTTCAGCTATCATGGTTGTTTGCATGTGCTTGCACACCTGACATCTACTTTTCCTGCAGGGATGACAGCCAACTTGCCCTGTTCTTTTTGTTTTAGAGTGTACTACATAGTCCCTCACATTTTTCGGGCGTCTGTATACCACCCGCGGCGGGACAGTGAAGAGCTTTTTGAGGCGGTCGCTTTGTTCAATGATATTGAAATGCTTTTTCAGAATTTTGTTCACATTCGGCGCGTTACTAGTGAATGTAAGAATTAGGTTGCTTCGTTCCCCTTTAGTTTCTTTGTTCTGATTGTGTAGGATTTAGTGGCGGTTCAGATTCGCTGCTTTTTGTATTGCGTTGTCGACGAATGGAGGTGGATAATGCTGCTTTATAAGGACGTTACGTAGGCGGTCCGTGTTCTCTTTGAAGTCCTTTCTTCCAGAGCATATTCTCCTAAGTCGGTGTGGCTGGGAGTATGGGATGCTGGTTTTGCAATGCCACGGATGACAGCTCTTGAAGTGGAGGTATTGTTGCGCGTCTGTAGGCTTCCTGTGAACACTAGTTATCAGTTTACCCCCTCCACCCTTACGTTAACATCAAGAAAGTTAATTTCAGGTCTAGAATAAGTATGCGTGAAAGAAATATTTTTATGAACGTTGTTAAATGCATCGATAAATTTAATTAGTTGTTCTTCAGTTCCCGTCCAAATAAGAAAGATGTCATCCAGGTGCCGCTTATTGAAGGCAGGGCTCGTGGGATATGTTGACAGAAAACTGGATTGGATCTCGTGCATAAATGTATTGGCATAGTTCGGCGCTTATATATATATATATATATATATATATATAGAAGGAAAGGAGATGATCTTCAAGGGCTCGTTTTATCTTTGTTAGACACAGTATTAATGAGAACTAACAGACAATAACGCCAAGGAAAGTATAGGGGGTGTGATCTGTAGTATTTAGAATATAAATGTGAAGAAAGTAAAGTGGACGAAAAGATTACTTGCCGCCGGCAGGTATATAATATATATATATATATATATATATATATATATATATATATATATATATATATATATATATATATATATATATATTGTGTGTGTGTGTGTGTGTGTGTGTGTGTGTGTGTGTGTGTGTGTGTGTGTGTGTGTGTGTGTGTGCGTGCGTGCATGCATGCATGCATAACTGTCTGTCTGTCTGTCTGTCTATCTGTCTGTATGTATGTATGTATGTATGTATGTATGTATTCAAGTGCATGGTCTCACGGATTCGGAAATAAAAGAAGGGGGGTGTTGACGTACAAGCGAACAGTGTGTTCATTACCAAGGACATTGTCTACTTGTGTATCAACACACCGCCTTTTATATATATTACATAGAATATGCAAATTAATGTACCCTCGGGTGCATGGCGTCCGCGATGGTGCTGATCATTTCTTGCATGGCCGTGGCATTATTCACGTAGACAAGCAGGTTGCAGTACTGGCCTCGGGACAACATGTTCCCGTTCCGGTCCCGCACAACGGTCTCTAGGCACTCGTCAAACGCTCCCATGTCGACGCGGGAGGACTCCAAGAATCCCGTGGGGTACTTTCCTGTAGCGTCGATAACTGCGACACAAAATTATCAGAAATGTATCCCTGAAATCTAGGACATTGATTATCGAGTGATGTTGTGCAATGTTCTATTGCTTACCATATGTTATCATCTGTTAACTGTTAACGAAAATTAATGTCACCGCTGAAGACCTGGGGCGTTTTACAATACCAGGTTACAATGTAATTTCCTACACATATCAAGCGAAAAGGAGTGAGGAAGTAGAAGCTTTCGTTAAAGATACCTTGGTCGTAACAGAGAAAAGTGTTAGCTTATGCTGGGCTGAAGTTATTGCCCTATGATCAAATACGCCCACCTTGTCGTTGGTTTTGTTTGCTTTATCGACCACCTCATTTCATTGGACTATTGTTCCTAGCCGAACTAGATCAAGCGCTCTCAGCTCAGTCACATGAAGATTACGTTTGCTTGATAGGCGACTTTAACATCGACATACTGCGTCCTACAGTTACTTTAGTTGTAGACTACCCCGATACATTGTCGAAATGGGGATTGCAAACCATTATTCAGAGGGCAACGCGCGAAGCATACTTATTTGGCCGTCTTACCACATCCCGCATTGACCATATAAGTGTCCGAACACGAACGTTAACAGAGCAGTCTGCTGTCGTTGAAATCACACTTTTTTCATGGTATCTCATACAGGACACTGCGCCGAAAAGTAGTTCAGCTTCGGATGCTTGATACTAGCGGATTCTACAAATATAGTGACGCCCTCCTCGTAACATTGTTGAAAAGGCTGGAAAGTATATATTCTTTAGAAATGGCTTGCAAATTCGCTGACAGTTCTAAGCAGGGCAAAATCATCAAAGCGCCATATATAACAATGGCTCCAACAATGAAGCTGACAGTAGTAGGCCACAACTAAAATTTTCTTTAACTCAAAACATAAACCACTAAATGACGGTTATCAACGGAAGTTATAAATATTAATGCGTGACATTCGTTTACCCAGTTTTTTGTTTGTTTGTTTTCCGGACGGCCGGGTCAAGTGACAACCACGTTTTCATATACACACACGTAGCACGCAAAGCCACGGCACTTGCTGCTGTAGGACAGTCGAGCCCATGTGCCATCGTTGGAGCGAGCACAGGTGCCTTTGTGATCTGGTAATCTGGTAATCTGTGTAATCCGGTTGCTTCTAGGTTGTTTCTAGGCCTGAGCTATGCGATGAGGGTTAGTTCTGGGTTGCTTCTAGGTCGTTACTAGGCTTTAGCTAGGTGATGCTAGGTTGTTTCTACGTTGATCCTTAGCGCAGAGAAGTTCACAGACATGACATGGATGTCCAACCACGGGCAAACTCGTGCTGAAACCAATGTTCGTACCTCTCACGGATCTACGAGCACGTCGTAGTTCGCGTAGGACTTCCATCGCTTCGGGGTCTTCTCGCAGCCACCATTTCCTTTATAGTTCTCTATTGTTGGGCAAACTGTTACCTACTTCCTTATTAGCGGACCAATGGTGGGCAGTGGGATTTGCCCAATTTCTGTAGCACACCCCCATTTATAAATCGTAATATGGCATACATATTACGGTTGTTTAAACAGATTCGCTGTTAAAAGAAACTGTAACAGATGACGGAACCACATGACAGAGACTGCCAGAAGATAAGCACGTTGGTGTGCGACGAATATTCGCCAGTAACTGTACAACGGTCATCAAAATACCAAAACGGGTGGTTTTATGGCCGGTACAGACTGGAAGCAGACAGGCAAGCCAAAAGTAGGGCTCACAAGCTGCAGGCATAACATAACGTAGCGTAAACATAACGTAACATAACGTAGCCAGGATAACGTAGCGTTAGCAAAGGTTCAGCTGATTGTTCTTAGCTTTCCTTATTGTCTAGAATTCGCCTGATTATCATGCTTACTGCTGCTCCAATTACACACACATGGTATACATATTATGTGGCACATGTATATTTATTTTGCCAGGATCCGATGAGTTAAGCTTCTCCGCTCTTCTGCGCCGTTGAGCAGCATTTGCGCTCTCCTTCTCCATGGCTAAACCACACTGGTAAATGCCAGTCAGAGGCGCTATCAAGCGGCTCCGTCGCAGTGTCAGACGGCGACTGCACAGCGAAGGCGAATAGCTACGCGCGCGCCGGCGTCGCCCGATCTCGGCTACGACGTCACTCATCTGGAAAGCGCAGACCGGCGGCAGCGAGTCGAGCGCGGCAGGGGCGCAGTGCGCGGGAGGCGCCGGCTCCGAAGCGCCAACTGTGTGACATCACTGATCCTCGCGCATGCGCAGCACGGCTCTTGCGGAGCCACACGAAACTGGCTGGGCTAGGCCAGTGTAGCTAACGCTTCGAAATACCGTAAAAAAGAAAACAAAGACGAGTATAAGATAAGCTATTACCCCTTTTTTTCTTTTCCTTGTCTACCAACATGCTCTTTCAAAAGCGACTGGCCCCACTGTGTACCTATGAGTGGCTCTCAACGCGTGCGTTGGCTGCCATGTATAGTTCTTTAAAATGAGCCCCTGTCGCCGCCCGCCATACGCTTTCCCTAATTTTTTTACTGTGAATATATTGCTGAGGTAACTTTGAGGCTGTGTTTCGTTCCGCAAATGAACACAGACAGCCCAACTCTCTCAACGAAAAGGATGCACGTGCTTTTCATGGCAACCAACATCAGTACCACTTGGTATTACGGGTCATTACGGGTCCGAAACAACTTGAAACAATGACAAAGGTGGCGCGGGCTGAAAGGCGGAAATTAGAAAAAACAAGAGATAAGAAAAAAACTGGAAGCGGCTTTTAAAGCTTGTCCAAAAGCCACTGTCAAGAAGCGTTTCGAAGCTGTGGGGCAAGTCAGTTGCTGGATTTAATATGTAAAGGTGTACAAAAAAAAAAGAAAAAGATAAAATGGCAGGGACGGGCCCCGAACTGATGATAAATAATGTAAGTTAGCGCATTTTGTCCAGATATAATGTTCACTGTTGCAGTCAGGGGTGAGTTCGTTACATTGTCATGAGACCGGCGTGACGGAAAAAGACGAAAATACTGAAAAACGCAAGAATGCAAGTAGCTGTGCTCGGGCGTTTTACAGCCTTTTCATCATTCTTTCCGTCTCACCATTTTCATAATAATGAATCCGTAACAACCCGCGCAAAACTCAGTGAAATTACAAAGTGGCTGGAACGGACTTCTATGACGTGGTCGCACACATGCTAAGCATTAATTCGCGGCCGTTACAAGCGACACTATAACGTATGTGCCCTATAAGCATGTTTGGAAGATGGAAAATGTTTTTCTAATTGTGTGCTCAACGAATAGCGGCAGCTGCAATGTTTGAGATCGCTTTTAGGGGCGAAGCTCCTTAAGGCGGCACCCGTTCGTCCCTCGTCGTGCTCGTAGTAGTGAGTAACAAGTCTTACCCTTTGACCTCCAAGGTGGTGCCGGTGGGAGATTTCTCCTGTGCGTTGTTGAACAATAAAAAATTCGCAGCGTGCGCGTTAACTAAAAGCCGAATTCTTCTGTCTCTGTAGAAGTGTAAGTGTTAGCTAAAAGCCGACTTCTTCTGTCTCTCATTCCCATTAGCAGCCATTGTTTACCTCCAAGGTAGTGCCTGGTGAGATTTCTCCTGTGCGTGATTAAACAATAAAAATTTTGTTCAAAACGCCGTTGATTGATGAAATAAACCAACGAAAGACGCCAGATGTTTTGTAAAAACAAAACGAAAGAACGCCAGATGTTTCTAAAGCAAAACGAAAAAGACGTCAGCTGCTTAACGAAAGACGCAAGGTGTTTTCTAAAGCAATGGTTTTCTAAACAATGAAAATTCACAGCGTACATGTAAAATTAAAGTGAGCTGCAAGTCGTCATAACTCATCGAACCTTTAGTATAAACGCGCCCGATCTCACGTCGGTGATGATGTACTGGGCAGAATTCACGGAAGATTCACGGTTTACCGATGAACCTCCGCAGCTTCGCCCACTCATCATCATTCACTCCGTGGATATGCTGTGATTTTTTCTAAATGAAATGATTAAATCTGAAGCGATATACTCAGAGCCAAAATAAAGCATTACGATTCACGAGGAAACGTGTAGCGCGTCGATATCGATCAGTCGTGATCTTCTAGGATACCAGCAAAATATTCCCACGATTACTTCTTCCGCAAAAAGCGTTCGCTGCGCGAAGTTGCATCTCGGGCAGGGCAAGACCGAAAATTCCCAAGAGCTGCAGGTATGTACAAGCAAGATCGGTAATGAACTTATCTGTACACGCTATGTGGAGTTAAAAGATTTCGGGAGTCACGTGAACACGCACGCTCTCAAAGATAGCTGCCGTAAGCGCGCCGGGCATGTGATCCCGCGGGCGCTCGCGGGATCAGATGACCTCTGTTGCGGTCGCGCGCTCTCCCGTTTGCTTGCCGCCCCAACGAGGGCTCTACATCCTCTTTCTTCTCTCTCTCTCTTCTTTATTATTATCATTATTTTGTGCTGCCGAAAGTGTATACAACTAGTAATTTCACAGACAAAATCAAATAGCCTTCGAGTAGTAACTCTACAACAAAAATACCTTATTTCCTATAACATAAAGAAATGTTGCCGCCATACAATTCTTGGTCTTTGTATATATAGGAGGTCTGTGTCATTATATTGCACGTTACGATGTGCTGTTATTTAGGATCGTGCACTCGTCAGAAGAAAAAAAATCTAAGGAGCTTCTTCGCACGCATGGCTCCTATATAAGAGAACGCGCAATATTGCCGTGGCATAACAGATAGTACGCATCTAGGCTCCCTTGCATACCTTGTCGCGTTAAACATCTGTATATATCAGCAGAAATAATGTTCATTTCACTTTTTGTTCCAGTATTATTTTCAATCGCGTACATAACCCTTTGCGGCACGGCGTCCTCGTTTGAGGACGCGAACTTCGGAGGCGCGTCCCATGCCGCGTGTTTCTTCAAATGGCCTGAAACTCAGTGTGCATATTCGTGCACGCTTCCTGATTGGACAACTAGCGGCCATTTAACTTCACTGCCCTGCGTATTGCTGCAGAGGATCACTTTGCTGGAGACACTACCATTTTAGACGATCGTTCGACGTGCCGCGTTCCAGGACCAACGTCAAGGGCATTTTTTTTTCTCCGCTCGAAACAAATACAACCAACAAAGAAGGTGTACATGGTTTTCGGGCCTAATAGTCGATTCTTTTTATGCAAGTACTGAAGCTGACTGATGGCAGAATAATTAGATAATTATTAACACGCTAATAACGATTAATTACTGAAACTCACAAAAAACAACACATTTCTTCGTTTTCTTTCTTGATATGTAAATACTGAGTGCCTTCGAATCATGCCATGCGTTTTTGACGCATTTGCAGACAGTGCATCATAATGCGTGTCTGAAGGGGATAATCGCGTTGACAATGAATACTCAAAATTTCACGCGAAAACGGAAAAAAACAAGGCTGTGTATTGAATAATCAAACATAGTCGAGCATTCTAACAACTGTGATATGTGTCACCTTCGCTCACGGATGCGTTTATGGTGGTCTCTCTCCTAATTGTCGCGCATGCATCTATACACTCAACGAAGCAAGGTATGCATGTACTCACGTCTTAGGGCCCACGGCTCAAAGTTCTGGAAGGCTCTCATGGTCCGTAACAGCGCCGTGCTGCATTCAAGCCGCACGTCGGCTGCCAGAAATTTGCGCACCAAAGAGCGCGGCACTTTGGAAAGACCAGCGGCCACCACGTCTCGAAGTACCTGCCCGTAGTCGATTTCCTCCGTTTCGCCGATAGTGTGGTTCGGACTTGGAGACATCACTGTCTCCGATACATTATGTTCCGAAGTGAGTGACACATTCTGAGCTAGCGAAGCTTGGACTAAGGATGACATTAGAACGCACAGTGACACGAATGCCCATATCATGACCCAAGGCTGGGCACCGCCGCCTCTTGTGGATTTTTCTAGCACCATAATGCTAAATAGTAAGCTTAAGAGCACCATTACGCGAAATTGTAAGTCATGCACCTTTGTCGCGATTAGCTTGTCGCAAGAAGAGAATACCCTACACTAAAAGACAACAGCACCGGATTCCTAAAAGAAAAACAGTGCTAAAGGCACACAAACCTTTTTTACGCTTTGTTGTCGCTAGAGGATACACCTGAAGCGTTAACTATTTCTGCCCGCGAACGCCTCCAGTGACCAATTTCGTGTTCTCGTACAACATATTTGCCAAGCTTGGTAGTTTACCTTTGCCGGCAATGGGGTTCCTTATAACTGGTACTACCGGCAACGGGTAAGCCTGTCAGTAGTACAAAATACCACCACCCACGAATGCACTGTATGATTCTTTTCTTTTAGAGCCGAATGCAATGGTTGGGCAAAAATGATGGAACCTAAAGAGCTCTGTATTGTTGCGGAAGAATTACGGGAGGAACCAGAAGATACCGTTTGATGAAGATCCCTTTAACCTACAATATGCTGTGCTCTCGAGCGAATCGACACGGTGCGAGGCCCACTATGCAACGGAGCTACTTCATGCAGTATGCACCCGCTTGCCGGGTGTATAGACGAAGCCGTAGCTATGCTTGTGATGCATCTGGATATGCATCAAAGCAGGATAAATACCGATGTCGGGCCGCCTAAGGCAGAACCAGCATTGCAACTTATCGATCCATGCATAATGAAGGGGACTAGAGCTGGGCGAGTACACTCTCACTCGACGCCTATTTTCCGCGGCAACATGTTGACACAAGCATATGTCATTCGCTCGCGTGTGTTTTGCAACACATGTCGGGTTTACCCCCTCGAAGAGCAAGCAAATCTCGGAGGACATTCGCCTAGCCCGACTCGAAGGCGAAAGCCATGTTCTTTTCCTTCTCAGTCCATGTATTGGCCCTGCTACGAACCCCTCTCAAAGCTTTCTGCACCTAACGTGGTTTTGCAGTGCCTCCTGGATCGGAGGCAATGCAAGCTTTCTGCATTGCACTTGGTTTTGGACTACCTCCGTGAGCGGCCCACCTTTGACTAAGCGACGATGTCGAAAATTCTGGCGATATGTGACGTCCTGTGATGACGTCATCACGTGACGATAATTTTTGCATCAATCGCGTTGGCGCCGACACCGCGAGAAGCCGACGGTCAATTTCCGCTTTTGATGAGGCATGTGAGGCTTCTGCCTTAATAAGGAGAAAACTCTTATAATCAGTGTGTCCGTGTAGGCGTATAAACAAAACTTAAGGTAAAAAGGCCCGTGGAATGCATTATTGAGATAACAAAGTGGTAACAATACAACAAAAATAACACGACATAGATAAGACGAACACTGGACTAGAGAGAACCGGCATCGTGGCGCTGAAAAAACTGTTCTCCGTTGTTTACGCTGCGCAACTTGGACACGCCGTCTAAACCACGTCCAGTTCGTTCTTCTCCATCTCCGCACGAATGTGAGTGCGTCGCGATGGATAAGAAGTTAGAGAACACGCACACGAGAGAGCACGGCTGCGCGAGCGCGATTTCATCCCAGCCACACAAGCAATCACGGAACACACAGATGTGCCAACATCGGTTGCCATTCCGGACACTCTCAAGTTCCGCGATGCTCTCGAATTCATGATCTTCTGAGCTCTGATTAAATCAGTTCATACACTGCAAACGCAAACTAGCCGAATTTGGCGTTTTAAGGGCTACAATCCTCCTTAATACTACCTTCCTCTGGACAGTACTACCTTAGGGTGTGATGAGGTGGGTGTAATAAAGTTCTGCGTCCTCAATTTTACTTCGTTAAGAAATTATGTGGAAGAAAGGAGGTAAATTCACTATCTGACGCCATTCGTCGAATGGAGTTAGAGGAACAAAAAACTCCCATCTCATTTCCTCTGGCATGTTTTCTCTTTTTTTTTTTCCGAAGCTTTCCATAACGCCTTCAGTGCTGGCGGGCATGCATGCAGCTGTGCGGGGGAAAGAAGTAAAAGAGGCGGCACGCTTCAGCGCACTAAAATCCCTTGCACAGATAGCCCAGAGAAAGAGATATACGAGACCCTCCGAACGGCTGGAGAGGAAGCGAGGAATCCCTTTGGCCTTGCCGGCTGCAGCCTACTGCGGCCCGCCCCCGCCAGGTCAAAAGCAAGCCAGACGAGGCGCTACCGAATGGGACAAAGCTTCGCGCCGCATGCGCGCGCGAAGAAAAAAAACAGAAAAAAAGAAAGAAAGTGAGGAGGGAGTCGTTCCCGCGGCGGCGCGATCGTCGTAGCTAGGCCGGCTAGGCCTTGTGGACGCCACTTCTCAAGTGATCAGCTGTGTCGGTCGTGTGTGCGCGTTTTGTGCCTGCAGCCTCACTGTGTTCTCGCCGCTGGATGTGATATGCGTGGTTTGACGACAGTGCGACATGCTGCGCTGCGAGTGCGATAATCGCGACGGCCCGTCGACTCAAGCGAGCGTGCCGCTGTGCATTACCAAGCAGATGATGGGCACCCTGTGTGCTCGGCAAATGGCTCGGCACAGTCAGGAACAAAAATGGTAAGTAATACTGATGTTCTCTCTCTTTGCGAGCCCTTATCGTCGCTTATGCACCTGTAGATGACTTTCTGCACATTGCGTCGCTTGAAAAGTGCTATGAAAAGCAAAAAAAGAAAGAAAAGAAAATCGGCATGTCAAGCTTGCGAAATGCCCGCCAGCGCACCATGAGCGTGGCATGTAACCCATGATGCTGTACATTACACGCATGTCATTCATTGTTTCCATGTTACCAGCTGTCATTTATGTACGTGATACAGTCACGTCACGCTATACCAGTCTTGGTATGATATCAAGTTAGAGAACCGGACGCAAGTGCACCAGTCTCCATGCCGTAAATGACATACATGTCGTTATTTTCATGTACTATATGTCATTTATGTTCGTCGCACATTCACGTCACCCTATATCAATTTAGGTGTATGTCAAGCTAGCGAACCGGCCGCGAGCGCACCATGAGCGTGGCGTGTGTACATGACATGCATGTCATTATTTTCATGTTGCCAGCTGTCATTTATGTTGGACGTACAGTCACACTGCATAATACCAATTTTGGTTTATATGGAGCAGGCGAAATGGTCACTAGCGCCCCCGAGACAATGTTGTAAAAATAATGCCATAGATGACAAGCGTGTCATGATTTGCACGTTAGAAACGGTCGTTTATGTGCGTCATACACTCTTGTGACGCCGTACCTATTTTGGCAAATATCAAGTTAACGAAACAGTCGCAAGAGAACTAAGAGAGTGACGTGTAAATCATGTTGTTAATGAAATGCATATCATGATTTTCAAGTTAAGACCCATCATTCATGTTCTTCATGCAGTCGTGTCATGCCACACGAATTTTGGCATACATCCCATTAACGAAACACTCACACGAGCTATGAGTCGTAGGCGGCTAGATAGATAGGTAGATAGATCCGTTCAAAGTCGTAGAAGTGTTTAACAAATGCTTCGCATTTAAGTCGTTAAACTCAGATAAGCAATGATGTGTGATGCATGTTTTGGAACTTCTGTGAATATCACTCATGCTTCATACGACCAGTCAATCGACCCAGGAGTGCACCCTGATAAATTTGTTTGCACGATATAATTTCTTGCCTGCGATAAAGCATGAATGAGGCATGATGCTTTCAGGGAATACACATTAGAGCAAAAGGCCATGGTTATCACATTGTCACATGATGGAATGTGCATAAAGGACAACTTTGTTTTCGATTTATTCTTTCTCCAACTTCATTTCTTTGTTTTATTCCTTCGTCAATCGTGTCGATTTGCGCACATTGACATGTGACAAGACCGTGCGCTCTCATTTTGCAGCATCTACCTTGGATGCAGTCAACTACCCTGGACATCTTTCTCCCGCCAGGCAACTGTGAGAACCCACCGAAGCACAGATTGTCAGGAAGGGAAAAGACTTTTCGGCAACAATTTTGCATTGCGCACTCTGCCCGTCTTCTGAAATAGCATAGGTACATAAGCACTGTACCTTCATACATATGCATCAAGGAACAGTGAAATAGCATATCAAGGTACATTAACATCATTAGCTTGGATTAATTTAGCGAGAACGAATAAATCATGTTAAAGCTATACAATGACGGCCATATCATGTGACAGACATCTGCTAATGGCAGTGTGTATTGTGAAGCACATGCATTTTATGGTATTGAATGAATGGATAAATGTTTATTCCAGCAAAATACAGGAAATGGGCCTCAAGTGAAAAGCGACATGGTAGCTTGGGAAGTGCACAAGGCACAGTAGAGCAAAATAGAGACAGAGCAGCAGAAACGTGTGCACGTTCAAGGCAAAACATATACGCATACAAAAGAAGCGGGAAAGACAAAGCAGAAGAAACATGCACATTCAAGGCAAAACACCCATGCCATCTGCAAGTGACAAAATCAAAAAGGGTGAACATTTACGCTAGTGAAACAATGAAAATCAGAAAAACATGAAAACAGAATAGAAGGAACGGCATTCAACGGCCATGGAAGGAATGCAACTTCATTGGTCACGTATCAACAGTGGGAATTTGGCCAAGGCTACATGTGCATATTCTTAGCCATTAGGAGATGTGCAAGGGCTAATTTAATCGCATTGATATAAGACAGCTGTGAGGTCTGTTGAACCAGATGGTTGAATCATCTTGTGTATTCCCTCTCGTTAATTTGCTGTTTTGCATTAGGTTGCCATAGTTTACAAGGTCAATACATAGTATCAATGACTGTTGACACAATTTGACAACGGTGAAAGCGCTGGTATTGTGCCAGGCCTTAGTTTATCCTCACTAGAAGTGCGCCTGTTTATTTTTTGCCATGGTTCGTGCCAAGTTGCCCAATCGTCACTCCTAAACAGAGTAGGTACGGTTAATCAGACCTGCTAACATTCACAACCCTTTTACAGTGTACTTATAATGATAACTTTACTGACATCAAAACCTACCCACATAATGGTAAACATGGCAAGAGTACACTTCTGGTGGTGTTTCGCATTTTTTTTTACATCCGTTTGTTTTTTGCCCTGTTGCACACGAAGGTGAAACACTTATAAGGAATACATAGCAGCATCTCAATTTTGTATTTATTTCGTGTTTGCACAAAATGTCTTCAATAAGGATAGTCAAGCGCGAATCTTCGGTAAGACATTCATTTTTATGTATATAGAAATCTTAGTGGACCTTCTATTTTGATGGTAATTTTCAGGAATACAACTTCCTGGCCAAGCAGCAAGTGTTCGTTGCCCACCAGTCTGTGTTCAAGTCAGTGTAGATTGTGGGCATGGAGTGTCGGCAGGGATTTTTGTCTTGGGGGTGCAAGGCGGTGTAACGTGTCGGCCTGTTGAGCAGAGAGCATTGGTGTAGCTTGGGTGGGGTCAAGTGCTGTGTGTCTTGATGGCGGCAGGTGCCCTTTTGTGCAAACCCCTGCCGACACCCATGATTGTGGGAACACCCTGATGTGCCTCACTTTACACTATTTCGAACGCTCGTACATCTACCACATTTAGGCCAACATGGTATTGAGGCAGTGTGTTATGCGCAATACTGCGTGCAACCTTTCTGATATCATGTGCATTTGAAAATTTCGCAATTGTTTAAAAAGACGCTGAGTGGTCCAGGGTTATTCAGCAAACATAAGTCTTAACAGGGGCAGTTGGCGAGTTGGTGTAATATTCATAAAGAGGGTTGCAAAAAAAATCACAGCACAGATAAATGAAGGGGACAGGATGACGCGCTACTAGCAACTGAAGTTTAATCGAAAACCACAGAAAGATGTAAACACACAGTATGAAAAATTAAAAGACTAAACAATCACACATCCACAGAGGAATGAAGGGGGCAGACAGACAGTGCGCTACTAGTAACTGAAGTGTAATCAAAACCACAGAAAGATATAAACACACATGACTAAAAAAGCCGCACATGTACAACTTCAGTGTTAGTAGGTGTCGTCATCCCCTTGTGCCTATGTGTTCTATTTCGTTTCACGTTTCCTTACCTATGAAATGAACTCTGACTGTTTCACCGGCTCTATATGGTGTGGTCAATTTTGATTATCCTCATGGCATATCAAGTCCTAGGATCTAATGTGCAAAGCGGACCAGTCAATTTACAGGAATTTTTTATTTAGTGCCTGTGATTGCCTAATTGCAAGTTGACGTTGCAGCCATGGTGGCTTGGATTATTTTCAATGTGGTAATATGCGTAAGCCATCAAGTGAGGAATTAAGATGAACTTTGAGTTACAGATGGCACTAGCTGGCATAAAAAACATTGAAGCATGGCTGTACTGTTATGCATAAGAAGTATTGGTAAATTGCAGTCATGTGATTATGCCGACAAGTTCCCAAACACACTTCCAGAAATTTACGATGGCTTCCAGGTATCTGTGAGTAAATATGTACAAGACATATGAAGGCAACCTTGTAATTTTGTGGGCATTGCTGAATGCTTTTATGCACCTTGGTAAGTGGACCTACAGTCAACACCACAGGTCTATTTTGGGCTTTTTTGTAGGAAACTCAAATCCAAAATCATGTGCGACATGTTTGATGTCATAGGGCAAACTAGTGCAATAAAAAACGTACAACTGCCTGTCTACACGGTTTCATATTTCCTAAAAGTGATGCTAGCCTATTGTACTAATTAGTTGCCTTCGTGTGTAGGCTGACACCAAGTTCCTTGGTAGCTTATTTTTTTGGATAATACTTACATTACTGGCACGGTGAAATGCACACCGTTAGCGCGCATAATGATGAGATTTTACACCCTACTTTCGTATCCTTTACTGCTGTGAATATGTATAGTGCTTAGGCTGTACTGTATATGTTGTTCACGTGTTCAGTTTTGGGAGTAGGTTCTGTGCACGACGATGGAAATATATACCTATACCTTTACATTGACACGAGAAGTGCTGCTGTTTTGATTCCAATAAAAGTTGCAACCACTGGTTTTGTATCAATGAAGTATGACTACTTGTCGTGCATGCAAATTATGAAGAAATGAATTTGTGCTTGAAAAAAAATTGCTGAAACACTGCCTGCTCAATGTAACTGCTTGTGTGTTATTACCAAACACATGAACAGATGATTCACAGATTAGGACACATGTAGAAGATAGCAACGCAAAGGACAGAAAGTCGTCACTGTGTTCTAACGTAGATTGGGTGATCTTTTATCAATAGTAGCATAATTGAAGGTTGCTGTTGTATAAATAAAGTTTAACGTAGTGTGCAGGTGGACGAGGGAATGCACATATGATAGTTTTCCAGTTTTCTGCATGTTTGCTACAGTCCTCGCGTTTCTGTGTTACAATTGTGAAATTTGAATTGCAAAACAAGCCAACCTCTCTGCTGCTGTGGTGAAGTAATTCAACAGAACCATATTTTCTCAAGAACAGCTGTTCCATTCAGGAAGAGGGTAATGCTTTTTTTTTAATGGGTACTGCATCATCTGTCTGAGGGGAGGGCCAAGTACACATGGACGTCACAAGAGAGAGTGCAAGTACATAACTTTTTTGTTTTGTGGGAGACCTGCACTGGTAACTGGGGAGGTGTCCTTGACCTTGGGCACGCGTTAGGCATTCGCTTTAACGCGGTGGCGTGATGTTACCAAAAAAAGCTAATTAGTAAGAAAATGTAGGTAGTATCCGAGTATGAAAGCAAACTAATGATTTATGCGCTATAGAGATCACTGAATGCCGTGCTAAAGCGTGCATTGCGATAAGCGCTAATTGCGGAAATAGATAAGCGTTCAGCTGCTCAGAAGGCGCTGCTCGCGGCTGTACGCGCGCATTCAACGCACTTTATGTAGGCGCGTACAATGTCCTTGTAACCCTGGAATTTTCTGCGTGTGTAATTTTCATATGCGAACGCAGGCGGTCCGCGCTAAAGGTTGCATTGCGAATAAGCGCTAATTGCGGAAACAGATTTTTATTCAGCTGCTCAGAGCGCGCTGCTGCCCCTGTGTGCAGCTCGCGGCAGTACGCGCGCATTAAATGCACTTAAGTAGGCGCGTTATAAGGTTCTTCTAAGCGGGCCTCTGCGTGGTAACTTTTATATGAGAACGTAGGCGGTCTTCGAACCGCTCATAACACGCTGCCGCATCTGGGACGCGCGCAGTTCGCGGCGCAGAAAAACGAAAATTGCTCCACAGCATACGCTCATGGAATGCACATGCGTTCGCTCATCTGAAGATACCTTTGTCACGGGTATTCACGAATTTAGCGCGAGCGAAGAGGGCACACGTTTATAATTTTCTAGCGGCACGACACGGTGAACGGAGAATTCGGAGCCGAGGGTGTTACGTCGATCGGCTCGGCCTGCATGACGCCCCACAAATTATGTATTGACCTTCCGCAAGAGCAAACACAAGCCGATGGTACAGAAACAGAAGTTCGAAGTTGTGCCGACGGGTTAACAGCCGCTTTGCCACACATTGGTACATATATAGCCCACGAAAAAAGCAAGCTTGCAAGTGTGGCGCTGTGGTGTAATGGTATAGTGCTTGCTTTGAGTGCGTGTGGTCGTGAGTTCGATTCCTGTGTCGGCGTACTTGTATGCAAATGTCATGATTGTGCATAAATACTTTGATGTCCATTTTCTAGTATTCCTAGTGATGAATAGTAGCGGAAAATGGGCTGTGAACGTAATATACTGCCTAAAATGTACTTTTTTTTCATTTCGCGACCGCTCTAGGGGCCTCGTATAAAAGGAGGCTTAAACAGCATCAAAAAGAAGCAGAAAAAACTCTCAATGGCGCTCTGTTCAAGCCCCCAAAATGGTTTACATAAAAACACCCAACTTTACCTCCAAAAGGAGGCTTAAAAGCCCTCAAAAGATCCAGAAAAAATTCCAATGCGCTCCGTTCAAGCCCTCAAAATGCGTTCAATAAAAAACACAAATTTACATCCTAGTTCCGTCTAATCACTCCTTAAAGGATAATAAAAAATCCTTTTGAACCTCGTTTGAAGGGGGTTTTGCGTAGTACCTTTGGATGCACGTATGCGTCGAGCCCGAAACTCCCTAAAAGGCTGAAAACCGTTGCAGGTAGGGCGGCCGGCTGGCTTCGTGATGGACTAAAATGCCACCATTACGAAATCGACAATATATATGGGGGATGTCGAGAGTGCCTGGAATAGCGTCCCTTGTCACATAAGCTACCGTGTGCGTCACATGTCACTTGATAGCGTCTCACAATCTTCAATCTCATAGACTGTATACCTCGATACCCCGTGCGTCTTCGTTGCGTCGGCGGTACGCCAAACGCATCGACGCTAGCTACCATTAAGAGGTATACAAATAATGCACGTTATGGACGATCGAAGAAGACCTCGCCGCACGCACGAGCAGGAATGCGCGAAAGAGCAATAAGAGGGTATAATGGCAAGTTTTCCTCACGATTAGTATGCCGAACGCACGTTGAGGCTCGCAGTTTTACATCGGGTCTGTTTACGTCGACTCCAAGGTCAGCAATGCGTTTGCTGTTAACACGTACGATACCGCAAATGTAAGAGTGGACGCCGTTCAGGACTTAACAGTTGAGAACGTAACAAAGGCGTACCGTTAGTAAAATAAACACGTCTGCTAAGAGTTGCGTATGCAGTTGTCATATTGTAGTTCGGTGCACTAGCATAAAAAGGTCATAAGGCATCGCATTCTGACAGCCCTACTGTATATGCTCCCGCAGATAGCCGAGTTTCTCCGAACTTTTGTGGTGCCTCTTGCACCACTATAAACGTGGCGCCAGAATACGTCAAATATTAAACTGC
>NC_051179.1:38264-90440 GCF_013339695.2 Rhipicephalus sanguineus | reverse complement strand
TGCTTATGTGTCACGAGATTTCAAGATTTAACGGGCCAAAAATTACCCTTGCTGTGTGTGCTCACTTCAGTGCGATTGATAGTTGTCATCAGATTGTATAGCACGTAAATCTAGTTTTAATTATTTTCCTGCAGTAAAACTTTGCTCTTGGTGTCTTGTGTCAAGAAAATTATTCGTAAACTTCATTTGTGTCTAGCGTGCGCGAGGTGGGCTGCTGCTGCTCTCTAAAGGGCTAAATCGTACGCAGTTGGCAGCTTATAACCTCCACTTACCCCGCCAGTATCGCTATCAAAGCACACGAGACACCCCGAACACATGTTTAGGTCACTTTGTCAATACTCTCCTTGCACACAGAATAAAGCATCTGTATGCAGCGAAGGCCAACTTAATCTGTAACTAAAGGCCACAATCAGCAGGCGCGCTGCTATGCAGTTGTTTTCTCACTGCCTGCTTGCTTCCCTTCCATTACGTGCATTGTACGCTCTAACCATCTTCCCCATTCGACGCACACTGTGCCTAAACAACATTTGTAAAAAGTTAGCTGAATCATCCCTGATCCATTTATTTCACTTCCCGCTATCACATGTTTTCGGCGTCGCAGATAACGTCTTCCTGTATCATCTCGACCTTTACCTCAGTGTTTCAACAGCCAGAAAACGTGCGGTGCGGCATGATTAAGCCATGAGTGGCCGAGCTGCCCAATTTATGATGTTTTGTTGCAACTTTACAGAAGTGCTTTCCCGACGTCGAGGACAGCAGAGGTCATTGGGTGGCGCCAGACAGGACCATTACCCTTAGTTTTGACAATGAGAGCGGCCTACAAATTAAATATTACAGCCCAAAGCGCTTAGACACCCTTAGTCATAAAATGTTAAACCGTGAGCAGTTCTGGAAAGGCATTCATGACAGCTGCGCAGATTGAGATAATTTGTGCGGCGCCGTTCAGTATAAACGTTTCCGACTTGCTCTAGGTCTAGCTGTTCACTACACGCGATGCGCGCGGCCCCATGGCTACGTCCGATTTCTGTGCCGATTATTTACGCGTTCACAAAAAGAAGATTCCTGAGGAAAACAATTTCGTTGCGTAAATTTTTTTCTTTGCTCTTTTTGTTGTTGCGTACCTTCAGAAGCTACTGTCATAGGCTGAGGATCTTCGCGACACCTGCGGGTCTACTTGCATTGCTTTAAGCTCATCAGGAAAACCGTCTACATCTAACCGCGAGAGGTAGACCAGGCATTCCTTCAGAAGAAGAAGCGACTGAGATCTTGTAACAGGCGCGCCCATCTTTTCTCTGATGATTGTAGCGAGGTTGTAAGGCTGCAAACTCTTTACACGTTAGCCATTTAGAGGGCGGCAGCAGCCCACTTTTGCACACGCTAGACTCAAATAAAATCTGAGAACACATTTTTCTTGACGAAAAGCCACCTGAGCAAGGTTTTGCTGCAGCAGAATAATTAAAAAACTGCGATTTACGCACAATGCAAGCTAATAACAACCATCAGTCGCACTGAAGTGAGCACACACAGCAAGGGTCATTTTGGCCAGTTATATTTCGTAAACAAAGCAAATGAGGACATATGGTATTAAAACCGTGTGTTCACTGACATAAGAGCTCTTCGATAAAAAATTGTCGACAAAATTGAGACCGGTGTTTTTTTTATTTTATTTTTTGAAAGTGTACTTTTTCGAAAAAAACTTACTTCTTTAACTATTTTTTTCTTTTTTTGCGCTATCCGTAGGAAAATGATCTTCCGTATAAATGTTGCAAAGGCTCTTTTCTATAGTTGACGCTGTTTTCAAGTTTCTGTTTGAAATAGCAAAGGCGCCAAGAAGCCTCAAACTTAGGACCTTTTTTTGATTTCGGCCGTGTTTGCCATTTTTTTACATTTTCTTCTTTTTGAGGACGGCATAAAAAAAGCATGGATGTAATTCACAGTAATGCGTATTAAAACCAGCAAAAAAAATTTTGGACACATCATTTATAGTTCGCGATAAATTCGGCCGTGAAATCCGAAAACATTGCAGTGAGCAAAAACACGAGGCCTGCGCCGCCACCTTCAAATATTTTTTTGGCGCGCTGGGAGCGTTTCTTGGAAATAAAATTTTCAGTTCCATTCACTTTGAATGTGCCCACACAACATATAAAAAACCCAGGCAAAACAAAAATTGCGACCGGACAGGCATGTTCGATCTCTCGTGGAATCGCCCCACTTCAGTCACGCGCTTGCAGCACCTTTCTGGTTGATTGCAAGATACTCATTAACATCTCAACAGCTTAATACGTATAGTAAGCCTTCAGTGTTGTAATACGGTGAAGGTGCTGTTTCTATGGCCACCAACAGGAGTTCTTTGTTCCTCGTTGGATGCTTTCCTATCGAAACGAAGCTAAACAGGACCGGAGAAACTGCATGCGCTAACGACCGGCATTGCTGAACAGCTGAAGCATTGGCAGCCATTACATTAAAGTGCGCAGTGAGATATTCTGTCAGGGAACTTGCGTTGAATGAATAGTAGTGGTGCTTATATTCTTCCCGTGCTGGGATATATACCAACCAAAGAGGCGCCTAGCAGTATGTGGCGCCAGTAGACCTCACTACGACTTCGGTAAGGAAATAGTGAGAAGGAGTCCATATTTCAAGGCAATTATTTAATAAACGACGATAAAATAAAAGAGGGGCATTGATCGAGGGGCCTGTTCTTGTTAGTTACAAGCATAAGGAGCGAACCGATGACGATGCTCAGGTAAGCATAGGAGGCGTTACTTATAGCTCTTAATTAGGGTGACCTAATTAAAGATCAAAGAAACGAAATGGACAGAAAAAAAGGCTACTTTAAACCAATGGGAACAGAACCCAAGCTTCCTATATTGACAAGGTATGCTGATAAAACCGATAATAATTGTGATCACTTCGTGGTCATTGCATTGAGCGTGACATGATTGTTGTCTATCGACCATAAAACAGTGAAGTTATAAACTTCGTGATGAATGTCTCAAGACCTTGAAGTGCTCGAACCTTTACTGCCGTTCCCTCATTTGGAAATTCTTTTTAGTAATGATGAAACTGAGCGTGGTTACCGGTAGGTTATCGCGCGAGCATCTATTTGTCCCTGAACGTAAAACAGACTCTGCAAACGTGAGGACTAAAAATTATAGTCTCTCATCAGCGAGCGCTAGAGGGAAACATACAACATATATACTGCCAATGCGTGTGCTCGACCAATAGTTCGGAGCTGTCCTTCTAAAAGCCTATTTGCCAGCGTAACGTAAGCGACCACGCGAATGCGATAAGAGGACTAGGTCAAGACCGCTGCACGTTAGCTTATCAGTAGTTGTCATCCGAAGCCTGTACTGAGAGCCTAAACATAGAGGTGTTGGGCACACTCCTTTTCAAGGATCTCACTAAGCTCAGTTGTGCTGGCGTGTCGGCACTGACCCGCTTTCGCCGGGTGCCGGGCGAGGTGCCAACACAAGTGAACCTTGGCGCGAAATCGCAGCAGCCTACCTATCTGCCCAGTGATTGCGTCATTGGAAGACGGCTCGTCTTATGTGCAGTGAGACCTTCGGTGCAATAATTATTACGAGGAAAAAGTATACGTGTGTCTACTGCGCACGATGCAATTTATCGGAAGCGGCAATTTCAGCGCCGTGCATCCAAAGACGACATCGATACAACTCTAGCGTGCAATTTCGCGCAATGTCTATCGCCTGAAAAGGTAACAATTTCAATCTAACACATCGCACAAGGTAAGAGCCATGGCTCTTAATGTGTGTCATGAGATTGTTGAGGGATACGAATGAAGTTTTATTAAGGCGAAAGCCTTAGGCGCCTCATCAAACGCGAAAATTGACCGGCGTCCTGCGTCGGCGTCCTCCGCCGGCGGCGTCAACACGAGTGAAGAAAGAAATCATCATGACGTGATGACGTCACCATATGACAGCATCATGACGTCACAGATCGGTAAAGTTTGTGACCTCATGGTGAAGTCATCCTAACGTCACTGTGACGTCACATAACGGGAAGTCACACGGTGACGGCATCACATGACCTTGTTGCTTGGTCAGAGGTGAGTAGATCCCAGACCAGAGGCAGTGCAAAACAAGGTGAGGCGCAGAAAACTTACGGTGCCTCCGATCCCGGAGGCATTGCAAAACCACGTTCGTTGCAGAAACCTTACGGAGGGGGGCGCGGGAAGTACAATAACATCGACTTAGAAGAAGAAGAAGAAGAAAAAGAAGAAGATGAAGAAGAAGAAGATGGCTTTCGCATTCGAGTCGACTGAGGCAGATGCATAAGGGACCCTGTGAGTTTTTCTTTTTTGAATACCTTTTGTTGCGAGTTAATCTGATGACAGCTATGCCATACGATACGAAAGGTACATTGAATAAACTTTAATGAATTTAACTATCAAGCCTTTGCGTCAGATAATTTACTGCGCAATCGGTCCCAATTAATTAAGAAAGTTTCAGCACTCAGTAGCTTTATCTGGTCGCATGAGTAGTTCGAGCTGGTTGTTGTGTGCAGTAAAATTTGTTTAAATGCTTAATAAGGAAACATTGCTACGAAGTGCGGTAAACGTACACCGCTATGGGTTTAGACATTCATGGCACGAGCAGAACTGAGAGTTTACCTTTGCCGAACACGTGTATCTTCTTCGCTGTCTCTTCGCTGAGGAACGGCTTCACCATGTTGTATATGATGGGGTAGATTTTGGGAGCTGAAATGGGCATTGCGTGTAGGAGGCTATTAGAGTCGTGCAATTGGTTCAGTATCTCAATCACTAGTGGCACAAGAGATGAAAATCTAACGCGATCGAAACCGTATTTCTCGATCCTGTCTGACTCCTCTGCGCAAGGAGCGTAAAGGAGCCAATCGCGATCGAGGAAATCGGTCCCAATCGTGCTCGATTGCAATCTAAAGTACCCTGAGTAACCGGAGCATTGGACTTAAATGTGTGGTTCACAATTTTTTAGCCTTGATTATTTAGAGTACGCACCAATTATGCGGCTGCAGCGAAATGATTTTCAACTCACCATTCTTCTAAATTGTAAAAGCGGACAGTTTTCTGAATTAAAAATGCTGAAGAAATTGCGTTCTGACATAGACACGCTAACGGAAGGAATGAAATGATTAGCAAGTCGTGCCTTTGCAGTGACAAAATGTACAACCCTGCCATGAAAGGTGGCTTGGTAAGCCAGCAAAAAAAATGTGAAAAAAAAAAGCTAACGATAAACGGGCGGCCAGAAGGCCTCAGCTCACATACCACTGGGCGTCACAAATTTTAGCATTTTCTCTTCGGTCTGCAGATAATTATCATAATCTATCATCACATACCAGTAAAAATGGGCCGACGCTGTGCTCTAGGAGTGTCAAAGCCTGAACTGAGCAAGTTTTAAGAGAATCTGCACAAGAACGACCCAAATAGGAGAAAATGTTTCGAAAATACTTTTAAAATACCCAGGGGCTTGGGTTTCAGCGTCCAATGAATGTTCGTAATCAAGACCTTTTGGTCTTTCAAGGAAATGAACAGACATGTCGTTTTTAATGAATACTTTATGAGACTTAACTGGATTAGCATTTTCATCAATTTCCCCTTTAATGGATGATTCTCTTGGTAAAATGTAGAATGCAAATAGAAACCACTTATTGTACTGCGTAAAATCGAACTAGTTAACGAGAGGATATATTAGAACGAGGCTGCGAAATTACCACGAAGCGCATGAATAAACCAGCCGTCTATGTCAATATCCTGAAATGACCTAATAAAAAAAGGCTCTTACTTCGCGAAATAATTTCTTCATACGTAACAAGTATCTGTCCTCACATGCGTAAGCGGTCGCCAAAGAACTTGAAATTCTCACCATTTATGACGTAGGCCTTCTTGAGCATTTCCGGGTAGTGGTCTTCGTACATCGTGACCAGATTGATGATCATATCAAGAGCTGAAAGAGAAACGTTGCACACGTTCTAATAACGGGATCGCGCTGTCAACCGCCAGCATACTGGTGAAGTATCAAGAAGAGACTTTTTGATCACGAGAAGTTACAGACGAATGAAAATGGGTTGGAGGGGGTGCATGCGGCAGATATATAATAAAATCTTAAAAGGCTACTCATTGTTAGTCTTGAAAAGAGTAGTGTGCAATAACTTCATTCTATCAATATTGACACATTGTGCAGAAACACGGAGGCTAACAAAGAAACTGAGGAACATGTTAAGGACTGCTCATCGAACGATGGAAGCAAAAGTGTAAGACGTAAAACTGAGAGAATGAAAAACAGGAGTGTGCATCAGAGAACACACAGGCGTAACAAATATTCTGGTTAGCATTAGGAGGAAAAAAACTTGGAGGACGTTTGAGCTTCGGTTTCAAGAGTAGAATGCGATAGTGTAATCGGACCGTGTTCGTATCGCCTTCCCACTCGCTAGCCTGGCTTCGCTTCTCGGCCGGCACTTAAACCGTGCCGCAAGGAAAGGCAACGTGCTGACGCGCGTTGGCTCCTATATCCATGCATGCGGCGCGACAAAACACGGAAAGCGCACCCGTGGACCATTTGAGCCATCCCGGGGGTTTTCTGTCAAGCCGCTGAAGAACCTCCGAGATGTGCGTACCACCAACGCTAAATGGTGTATATAAATAGCTCGCCATTTGTGTGCTAGATGATGCATGCGTGGTGGTCTAGAGGTTAAACGCATCGCTCCATGGAGCGAGAGGTAGCAGGTTCAAATCCCTGATTACACTCGAAACGAATTTTTTATTATTTATTTATTTATTTGCATCTATCTCGCATTTTCGCTTACGGACAATGCTGATTTTTTCGCTCACAACCAAAGACGCCGCCTACACCGGAATTTCTGCGAAGCGAGCTCAATAACGCTATCGCGTTAGGGTGTGAAGCTAGTTAGGTGATGCAATGCGAATGGCAGATAACCGGATGTCTGTTATAGTGACACAGCGGCTTCCAAGGGAAGGAAAGTGCTGCTGAGGGCGGTATAGAATAATGTTCCTTTTGAAAATGAGAAAGTTCGCAGTCGTTGGATCGAAGCAGCTCGTGCAAGACGGGTAATATTCAGATCACGGGGGAAGTCTTCGTTTTGCAGTGAACATAAGTCGGCTGATGATGCTAATAACTCCTTTGAGGGGGCCGATGTTTGCACAATTGCAGATTCTACAGTGATAAAACGAGTACTGTCACTAGAGCTAGGCAAGGAGACTTGCATTGGTCAGGGCCCTTTGTCAGTCCCATTTGTTCAGCTTAAGTGGTATTTCTTGTTCTACGACGTACTGCTCATCATTTCAAGCCACCAAATTTCTATGAACTGATGCTGCTTTAGACACTCACTGCACGTACGCCCTATGCACATACGCCATGTTAAAACAAACAAAAAGCTTGTTTTCCTTTTGGCGCAGTAGTAACATTACTGCATCGCATTTCGCAAATACTGTCAAATATTTGTTATGCTCATTACCTTCTGTGCGTCATGTTGGCGAGAATAAAAGAGTCGGGACATTTCGAACGCGAAGCCAAGATCCGTTCTATTCGCGGCGAGATCGACCTATAGGTGGCAGCACCGTCACCCCGCTAGTGTGGATACTGGTTTCGTGTGGTGTGTGTAGAAGTGCACGGGGCTTCTGTTTTCACATCGTGATTTTGTGTTCCGTACCCGCAGAAAACTCTTCGTTATCAATGGTGAGGTTTTGTTCGGTGCCACAATGCCGCACATACTGCACAGAGCCAGGGATAAGCTTCCATTTTTTATCCCACCGACGCGGAACGTCGCCGACTGTGGCTCGTTAGGCTTCGTAACGGCAAGACGCCTTCCAAGTACGCGATGGTGTGCAGCAAGCACTGCGACGACGGTGCATTCGCAGACGAGAAAGAATGGTGAGTAGTCAGCGATAACTTCGCTAATGTGTGCATTTATATGTTTGTTGCTGCTGTGCACTACGAGCGCGAAGACGGTCGCAGTAAGCGAATGCTCGGGGAAGCTTCCCTGTGCTTTGATTTTCGTACACTTCCGCAGCAAAATTAAGCGAGAATCAATCGAGAAAGAAGAAAATTAATTCATGGAATATATTCTTTGTCATTCATGTACCGTCTGCGCTGTGAATGCAAAGTTTGTTCGCGCTCGGCTATGACTCTGTTTAAAGAAGAGTCCCCGAGCCCTTTTGTAGTTCGCGCATGTTCCATTGTGTTTACACGGCCGCGAGAACAGTTCTCAGTGTTCCGCAGGGCAGGTACGTGCACCGAAACGCGGCAAGTGTGTATGCATGATCTGGTGCATAGTAAAGAGCAAGGTCTATCCAAATAGGTCGCGAAGCTTCGGGCGAAAAGCGGTTCAGATCCTATTGTCAGCGACATCAGCATGGGGAGTTATGGGAGTAGCGATTGAAGCGCGACTAGGTGTGGTGGGAACAAACACTAATAACAAAAAACCTAATTTCATTCAACAACAAAATAATATTTATATTTTATGACCGAGATTTATTTCAGAATAACATTTATTTAGATCCAGTGTACAAAGAATTCATGAAAATGTATATGCATTATCAAAAATCTTCTTATTAGCGCCCTCTAAAGAATGACACATGCCATTGCTCTGCGACGCAGTCCTTGTAGTGTTCGGAAAGGCGCGCGTAAAGTTCGTCCTGCGGCGACACACCCCCTCAGGTGTGCTGGTGTTTCGCACTTGCATGCGTGCTGTGAATTATTGTGGTGAGAATTTGATTTTTGTGTGCGCGAAGTTGCGATGTGCGTTTCATCATTGGTGAACGTGTTGGCTACGGTGTTCAACGGACAACGGCACGAGGCGGCTAACATTTCACGCCGAACGCTTTCCTCGGTACTAGCGGAAACGATGTGGTGTTCCAAGGATGCAATAGCAACACGCGTACGCCTGGCGAGCCCTCTCTTCTAGATAAGACACCGGGGCAACGGTTCGGAGTAGTGTGCTTGCTGGATTTTCATGGATCAGTATTCCTGCTGCCCGGTTTCCTTCGTGAACATGCGGTGCCTACTATATTTCCGGTTATCGGTGAGCAGATCGCTAAGTTATCTGTCGCGCTACGATCGCTACAATTCGCATGTCTTGATACGTTACACGTAAGGTTAATTTATCGGAACAAAAGGCAAAACATAGTGCACGTAGTGTACGCACCTTTTGTACTTATGACATTTGTTGCTCATTGTGTAGGGCGTGTTAAATTGCTTTATTGTGACCATTGAATAAAACTGAAATATCATTATTTTGGCGTGACCAGGCGTCATTTCTTCTCGTTAGAACTGAAGCACGCATGCAATGCGCTCTTAAGTCCCCTGCGCATGTGCGAAGCAAATAAGCAACGTTGCAAATATGAGATGTACGCTGCTGCCTACGTTATTCACGCTGTGGAAGATCACACGAACGCAGAATAAAAGCTCAGGGAATAAAGTTTCCTGGTAAAACCAAGGCGAATTCCACGACGGTACACATAAACACGGCTGTTTATTCACGGGTCGATACTAGTTTAGCTAGCGTTGGCTTCAAGCGCATTCGCCAAGGGCTTGCCGGCTCGCTGTAGCGCGAGTCCTTAGTGATCAGGGGCCTAGGAAAAATATTTTGAGGTCAAATTTCGCGCTAGTGCCAACAAAATGACGTCACTTTTTTACCGGATATTGCGTCACATCCGCTTTATTTTTTGTTCCGCCGGAAGTGTTCCCTCCTCACACAGATGGCGCCAAGCCCCATGAGCAGCTGATGAGCAGCCATTTTCTGAACGTATGGGCTTCTACGGAAGTTACGCTACCAGTTTACATATACCTTGGTAAAGAGTATCGCCACGTAAGCGATGAAAATGCGCGAGCGAATTTATCGCCACTGCTGATCTTGATAAATGTATTTTTTCGCTCGCTCTCTTTTTTTAAGGGTTTTCGCGGAAGAGATTGAGGCCTGACGCACTTCCGACACTGAACTTGCCAAAGCGCCAATTTGACAGGCATAAGCGATCCTCGCAAGTACAGCCTCCAGCATTTTTAATAATATCGCGCGAGCGTCGACCGCACGCAGTATCAGCGCCTTACAACGGCGATAATCTGCGAGACCGGCAACAGTACGCGCAGGCGCTAGCGCTGCGCTAGGCGCAGCGCAGGCGCTAGGCGCTAGGCGCTAGAACAGCGCAGGCGCTAGGCGCCACGCTGTTCCTTTCAGGACGATACACGCCCTACCACAATGACTGTATTAGTCTCCTTAGATAAAAAAAGGAAAACAAAAGCGGTGTGAACAAAACCATGCGCACAACTTAAACCGTGATCTACCGATTCATGTTCTCTTGATCTTTCCTGTTATTGCAGTCAAAGAAACTGCTCAAAGTTGATGCGCAGGGAAATTTGAAAAAAAATATTAATACACAAGAACGATGAACAAAAAGAAGAAGAACACAAGAACGATTCCACATAAAGAAGGTGCTAGTATTGGCAGCAGCGCATGCTGTTGAACGCAAACGTGGAAATAAAAAAAAAAGCAAAACGTTCGTGACGTTTCTATCTGCGATTGTGCGCACTCCGGGCGCCTTTAACAAAGAAAGGGAGTGTTTCATCCTGAAAGGAACAGCCTGGCAGATGACGCTTGCGCTAGCGCTGCTTCGTGCGCCTGCGCGTACTGCTGCCAGTCTCGCAGATTATCGCCGTTGTAAGGCGCTGATACTGCGTGCGGTCGACGCTCGCGCGATATTATTAAAAATGCTGGTGTCTCTTTATACATTTCGCCACAAGTTATAATTGCGCAAGGCAACTCAGTTTTGCGATTTCCGTGTCATACCATTTTCTGCTCTGTTTAGGGGACAATTTAAGTACCGAAGTGTCAGACGTGACTTGACAGAAATATTTCTCTGCAGTGGGACCACGACCGTACACAACTAAATCTCGTCGCGTAACCTATAAACGACAGTCCCAAAGTTATACACCTAACCGCAACGCGCAAGTGCATGAGAGCCTTTTTTTTAACCACCGAGCCGCTAAAAGGCTATATTCACATGAGATTTAATACTTCTCATCTTTAGGACAACGTCGAGTGCACTTTGCAATGCGCTTGAATCACAGAGCGGCACCTACACTGATATGACTCTCGTGAACGGACGGTTCGACGACCGCACACAGCACTCTCGACAAGTGCACTCACTGATCTTATTGCAGTACATATACAGCCGATCAAGGCCAAATGCTTTCTTTACATCGTGTTAGGCATACGTACGAGCGGTTAAAGTTGCGCCAACGCAACGGAACAAACCGCCTTTTGAGGCCCTGCATGACGTACGCGCACATGCAAACACAACGCGGCTAGCAGACGACACATGGAGCAATCCACACTAGGCGCGCTTCAGCCAGTAGCCGCCAGGCGGCGACTCCGCTCGATCTCGCGGCCAATTGTGGTCGTTCTGAAGCAACTCACCTGGTTTCCACGCAATTTGTTTTAGGTTGAAGTTTTCTAGGTCAAATATGAAGCTGTGCATCTCTATCACTCGACCGAGCTGCAACGAAAGAAAAGAAGAAAAATGCAGGTGTGAACACAGTTCATACTCCCTTAGTAGAAACTACCACTCGAGCACAAAAAACAGGGAAATCCGAAGAAAGATGGAAATGGGGAAGGAAATTAGCTCTATTGTTGAAAAGCAACCAATGAATAAAGTTTTGATTTGCACGTGTCCGCCTGGTATCCTACTTTGCGAAGCTCCCGTTATCGAGGCAGCGATTGCAACTTTGGAAGTCAACTAGGCGCAAGATCGAACTGCAGCTAAAAGTTATGCGAGCACGTAATGGCACCTGAACATTACTACGCTTCGCAGACGAATGGTTCGATAACAGACAGCGGCTACTAGCCCTGCGCGAGGAGTTTTCAACGTGTCAAAAGCTCTTTTTTGCACCACATATCGCCTGCTGCGGGCTCCGAATTTTCGCAGCTTTGAGTAATTTACTGCAATAAGCAGCTTACTTGCTAAAATTGTTTTCACTGTGTGTGTTATCACGATAAGTGTTTCTGCGTGGGCTGCATTATCATTTTTTCAGATTGTAGCACCCACTGATTTGATTCGGAGTGGTTTCTCTCATGACCTTTATGCCTTTACTTTGTTTTGAAGCACTTCATGATTGACCTTTATTTCCATAAAATACTGTTCTTCTCACGACCTCGATAATTTATGTTTGCAATGACCGCCTCTCCTTTTGTTTCAATGTATACGGCATCAGCGTAGTCCCAAGACAGAGGACAGACTGATGGTTATGAGACAACCACCTTTCAACCTTTACGTTAACAAACAAACAAACAAACAAACAAACAAACAAACAAACAAACAAACAAACAAACAAACAAACAAACAAACAAACAAACAAACAAACAAACAAACAAACGAAAAAAAAAAACAAACAAACAAAAGCAGAATGTGCGGCTCCCATGTGACATCAAAATGTGCGGGCTCTCGGCCTTCGCGCCGGACTTCACGCATCAAAACCACGGCGAACATTTCATTTTCTGTGAGGCAGTGCTTCATCCCATCACCACCATGATGGATAGCTGGTGACTTTCGCGTGCTTTCAACTAAGGAGCAGGCGCCGGCAGCGCCTTACACACACACAGAGAACGCCCAGCTTGCAGTGCTTTCATCGTGATTTTCCGCAAACGAAGATTCTGAAGGTTGGCCGTGCACGTCACAACTTCAACTGGACAAAACTTTGTTACTGCGTATTGTCTTGAAGGGTGCTTTTTCATCACTTGCACGCGAAATTAGTGCTTTCTGTCTGTTTTCGCTCTCACTCTACTCGTCCCTATATCCCCTTTCCCGATATAATATATACAATTGTTGGGGTCTTAGGTCCCAAAACCACGATATGATTATAAGAGACGCCGTACTGGAGGCACCGGAAATTTCGACCACCAGGGTTCTTTAAGGTGCAACTAAATCTAAGCCCACGGGCCTGTAGCATTTTGCCTCTATTGAACCGCGGCTGGCCCGGCCGGGATTCGATACCGCGAAATTCGTGTTTTCTCTTCCCCGTACAATTTATCAATGCATACGTGCGCCATGCTAACGTCCCGGTCTTTACTCTGTGTCATGTTTCTTCCCTATCACTCTTTACGTTCTAAACAAAATTTGCAGACTTGTTCGACCAGGACTTCCAATGTCGGGATGATGATATTAATGCAAAAAAAAAAAAAAAGAAAGAAATGAAGTTAATGATGCGGGTGGCAGAGATCTTCGAATTCCGTACCTCCTTCATTAAAGAGTTGCTCGAGGCAGAAGGTTAGCGTTAACAGCACTGCCGCAAAAATTATCATATTCATTCGCTCCTGTCTTGCGAAGGAAATGTTAAGGTACCACATGCAGAAAGCGCAAAAAGCCCACGTAGAAGCGCCGGCGCAGCGAAATGTTGCCCGTTCGTTTTATGCTCTTCGCGGAGGCAGCTTCCTCAACAGTACTGAAGGACGGCACCCCACGACACGTGGCGTTTAATTCTTGAGGATTTGATCGGAGAGACGTTCATATCATACGGGCGCCCGCACACGGCTCCCTTCTGGGAAACGAAGCTGCGCACAACCTCGCTTGCGCGCTGACGAGCCGAGCGGGTGAAGCCCGGCCATCGGATGGTTAGCTTCAAAGAGATAACCAACCATTACAGGTTAGGGGGGGCTCCCCGTACACTCTTCACTTAACAGGCAGCAGGCGAAGACCTGGCGCATTCTACACATACCCGAATCCAGTGGCTTATCATAATTATTACCCGGATTTACATACAGGTAAATTCAAAGTTTGGCCAGGAGAGGCCAGACCTCAATCACGTAATCTGGGCTTGCTCTCGAGCTCCCACCCAGAACAAAACACAAAAAAGACAGAGATCAGTACAGAGACCGCGCTCCTCAGCTCGGATCCAGGGGCCCAATTCACAAAACTTCTCTTTCGTAAGCGAGTTTTTCCATTGGTCAGTCGGTTTTGCTAACGATATGTCCCGCATCACGATTGGTTGAAATATTCTCTTAAGAAACTTTTTATCGTAAGAAGTTTTGTGAATGCGTGCCCAGACGACGAACTCCAAGCAGTTCGGCAGGCCGAGGATGCCGCCAGGGCCCAAGGGCCCTGGCCGTCACCCGTGAGAGGCAACTAATCCCTCTTGGGAAAGGGAACGCAGAAGCGGTTCAGAAGAATGTACACAAGTATAGGAAAAGTGCTGTGTAGAATAGAACACAGTGTCCTGTGTACTGTAGAAAGAACACAGTGTCCTGTGTACTTTCTTCGGAGCCGCTTCTGGGCTCCCCTTCGCAAGATGCTGAACCAACTAGCCCAAAAACTCACTATTTTGAAACCATTACCTCATAATGTTGCCGATTCACAATAAGGTTGTTCTTCATCATCGCATCCAGAGTATGTACTTTTGATCACGGCTCGGCAGCGGTGCAGAATTTCGCCGACACTGACACGTTGATATCAGCGTGAGCCTTTTTTTTTACCCACACACATAATAAGCTCCCGTAAGTAACACAGCTGACCTTTTCTTCGTGTTTCTTCTACATTATATGCCTGTCGAGTCTACTATGTGAACTTAAGCCGCACAGGTTTCCGAAGCTCGCTGCTTGCGTAAGAATAAACTGCACCGGCCTCAAGGCAGACCGCAATTCACACTTCTAACCTTGAACAGAAGGGCCTAAAACAGAACACATCCTTGTCGATGAGCAATCGCGGCGGACCGGCAGAATAATAAGTAATACATGTTAGTCCGAAACAGGAAAACAAAGACGCGCGAAAGAAGGAAATGGAATCAAAAGGTAGACGGAAACATCCTTCTTTCTCACGTCTTTGTTTTCCTGTTCGAGCTACCGTGTATTACCATGAAGTCAACTAACTCACCGTGCTGCAAATTTCAAAGACTAATAAGTGTTGCTTTCGATTTTGCTTTGTCGCGTATTTTATTTTATACAGCCAGCGTTCGCTCGTCGTTTCCGTTCAGCGCAGAAACTTTCCCGCTTCGTACGTCACGATGAAAGAACAACGTACGACCGCGGGTGACGAATTCGAGAAGGAAATTGCGAGATCTGTGAAATGAGACCCGTAAAACGACAAGCCGTGAGGAAACCAAGACATAGAACACGTTATTCTTTGGGCAGTGGTGCTTCAGGGAGCCTCTGACGTATCCAGATATGGTGACCTGGGTGCCTCCCCTCACCTTCCTGCCCCCGCCCTCCCGCCCATTTCCTGGCCCCCCTAAAAGCTTAATTCTATGTGTAAAGAAACATTTGTTAATTTCCTTCTATTGATGCTGCCGTATATCCGGCCATGCTAAAGGAGCGAATAATT
Source organism: Rhipicephalus sanguineus (assembly GCF_013339695.2). Classification (NCBI taxonomy): domain Eukaryota; kingdom Metazoa; phylum Arthropoda; class Arachnida; order Ixodida; family Ixodidae; genus Rhipicephalus; species Rhipicephalus sanguineus. Next base: position 75,121 of record NC_051179.1, on the reverse strand, counting down.
TAACGATCTTAGTATAAATTCGTGGACGAACCATTTATTATAGAGCAATATTGAGTTGCGTTATAGAGCATTATAGAGCATTAATGAGTTGCAAGCTTACCTTATACCATAAGGAATAATACTTTATGAACTCATAAGGATCGTACGCAAAACTACATGTGTTTTTATACATTCGCGCAGGAATTGCTCCGAAAGATATACGAAAACTCGAGAATTTTGCTGTTGGATCTTGATGTGTTCGTATAATAAGGGGATCATATGGGACATGGTTCGTATGATGTAAGGAAACGTGGGGCCGAATTCACAGAACTTTTTTTTCGTAAGTGTGTGTTCACATTGGTCAGCTGCCCTAGTTAATGATATGTTATGGGGTGCTATTACCACCTGTAAAGTCGCTTGCGCTTCATGGCGCACACGCGCCATGCGAATTAGCCGCAGTTAGCATTAACAGCCGCCGAGAGAGACGTGGCTAGGGTGGCTAGAAGGGGAGGTGTGCTGAGCACGGCGGCCAGCCATAGGAGAGGGTGGTCTTCTTTCGCGTGATCGCCGCTAGGGCACATCATAGCGCTGCCGTCTGGGGCGCCGTCACGTTTCCGCTGGCCGGCGGTTTGTAGTGTTTAGTTTGCTGTGAATTGTGGCGTGTGACTGTTGTTTCATGAGTGCTGTGTGCTGGCAAAGATGCGTCTACCTAAAGAAAAAAACAGCGTTGGTGCTTCGTGCCAGGTATGATTCCGGCTACAGATCTTGTTCGGAAACAGTGTCCCTTTTCCGTGCACCGACTAGCCAAGAACTGTTCTTGAAGTGGGCACGCACCATTCCGAGGGCTGACAAACCGCTTCAAGAGAATTCCGCTGTTTGCGCAAAGCATTCGGGAAACAGCGGAATGAATGACAAAAAAGTCAAAAGAAAAAGTTTCGACAGATCCCACGCGTTGTGGGAATCGGTTTCATGCGAAGCAGTCAGCGAGTACTTCTATGCCAGGGGCGTAGCCAGGGGGGGTGGGGGAGTTGGGGGGGGTTCAAACCCCCCCCCCCCCGAAATTTTTCAGTTTTGCTTGCGTATATATACACGCGCACATACAAACGCACGCACGAACATACCTAAAGTATGGCTGAACCCCCCCCCCCCCCCGAAAAAAATTTCTGGCTACGCTCCTGTTCTATGCTGTATTTTATGGGCTTTAAGCCAAGCGTTACGGACTGGATCGACGTGTTCTCGTGAGTGTAGTAGCGGTGTGCACATCGTGGGCTTACCAGGCACGTCCACAACATCGGCATTTAAAGGGTAACTTATGGTACGACGTAACGTCAGCCCTCTACGTTAGACCATATACGTCAGCATTATCGAACTATTAAGTGCAGTTTATGGTGCAGTCATGTGAATATCACACGTAACTTTTGTTAATGTATTCGCCGGGTCGAACAATGTTTCATACGCTTGTTGAATCATAGAAACAAATGTAATGTTTATTAGACTGCTATAAAAGCGGAGCCGACACTGAACCACCGGCGTTAATCTGATATGGACGCATGTATCGTGAGGAGTACTATGTAGTGTTTATTGCTTTCTTGTAAATTAGATAGCCCGCACCACAACCGCAATCGACGTTGCACCGACATTACGCCTGCATAGCTGTTTTCCAAACCAGCTTATAGACCTGGCGTGGCTCTGTGGTAGAATACCTGATTGCCACGCAAAATACTTCGGTTCCATTCCTGCTTGGATCCTAATTTTATCTTTCCATTCGTCGGGTCAACGCTGGCCGACGTCGGTTTTTCTTAACGCTCTCGCATTAAATTACCATTGTCCTGTTCTCGCCGCCGCTGGGTAATATAACTGTCAATCGCCTGCGGCGCATACCCGTACACCGTGGCCCGTGGTAAACGGGTATGTGCCACACGTGTCTGGAGGAAAGGGTTGACGACGCACTCGACGGATTTCCACGTTATTCATATCATGGCCCCACCGTCATATTCGTCAAATCCTCTTACCCTCCCATGCAATTTTGGTCTACACCAAGTTAATGAGGCGATCATGAGAGTACCCAGACGTAGGCGGCTAGATAGATAGATAGATACGTAGATAGAAACGCTCAAAGTGCCAAAAGTTCGCTAAGAAATGCTCGCATTAATAAAGCCTTGCGTGATGCGAGACAAGCCACGAAAACGATCAAGTGCATTCTGTTCTACACAATAAAGTTTCTTTACCTAGTAATATGTTGCATTTACTTATGTGGGTTTCTGAATTGAGCCTGAAAAGACTACATGGACTAATCCTGATTCTGTTGGCGTAAATCAAATGTCATCTGCTTTCCACACGTAATGAGGCGCACGAATAAAAATGTCAGAGCGCATTGGAGCATAATTAAGCCCCGCTCTCCCAGTATAGTTGCTTGCTTTCCGTCGGAACATAACTCGGCTTCTGTACCCCGTATTTCAAAACCGCATGATAACAGTACGCAATACAAGCTGTGCGCTGACCAAGGAACTGCATTATCAGCTAAAGTTTATATAATTTGTAACGCATTTCCACTGAAGCATCTCCTCCTGCCGAACGGATAACGGCCACGTTCGCTGATGGCGCCCCTGACGACAGCGCCGCCCCACGGCATTCACGCGAATGGTGGCCAACTTTTGCCGCCCGGTCATCACACCTCCCCTTCTAGCCACCCTAACGTGGCGCAGCACTCGCGCGATGTAGGCTTAGCGCGGTGGCGCCGGCAGCGCCGCCAGGGAGGTTGGGGCGGCGTGCAGGAAACAGCAGCGAGTCTCTCTTTGGGGATTGGTAGCTTGCGTGGATGGACGTCTCCCGCGGTGGGTCCGTGGGGGACGATACCGCGGCTCGTTTCCCGCGGGCCCCTCGTGGTCAGTCGAACATCGGCGGCGCCGCATTAGCGGTATATTGTGTATGTTATGTTTTCTGCCAGGGGCGTAGCCAGAAATTTTTTTCCGGAGGGGCACCGCCTTGATCTGAAGTGTGGGTCGGAAAAAAAAAAACAATTTCGGGCGGGAGGAGGGCACGGGCCCGGTGTGCCCCCCCCCCCCCTGGCTACGCCCCTCTTTTCTGTGCATTGTGCTGACATTGTATAACGTTACTTATCGTATTACTGGTTGTGTATCAGATTCGGCAGGCGAGCTAGCCGTGATGCAAAAGCAGGTTAATAAATGTACACGTGTTGGTTGCCAGACCGCGTGAACTGTCTCCGTGTGTTCCGAGAGCGGCTCATCTTCAGACCCCACAATGTTCGACATCGTAATTGGCTGAAATAATTTTTTCACAAAAAACGTTTTAGCGTAAGCGTCTTTGTGAATACGGGCCGTGGTGTATTCATAAGGGATAGCCATATGTGTGCAGTCGTCAGCAAGCTTAACTCGAACGCTCCGCAGCGTGTCCTGCAGCGGTATGATTGACGCCAGCGCCTCGTAGCTTTGGGTTCTGTAGCCGAGATTTCACCAATGCATGCCGAAATACTATCCAAGCAACCGAGGTATTATCTCGGCAACAGCGCCCAGCGTTTCGCGGCTGGAATCAGTGGAATCAGTAGAACCAGTCCAGGTCACGCTGCGGAGCGTCCCAGTTAAGCTTGCTGACGAACGTACATAAAATTACGAGATATAGATTGTAATGGTTTTTATAGCGTTATCCCATGTGAAAAAAAAAAAAACAATGCGTCATATATCGAGAAACTCACCTTTTCTGTCTGCGCAGCCATATCTTGGGCGCTGTACTCGAGCTGCTGAATAATGTGCCTGATGAAATCAGATTTCTTGACAGAATAGAAGAGGCCTGTAGAAAATACAGTCATGAGAAAGACAGACTAAAGAAACAAAACTTATATTTTCCTTTGCTGATTTTTAAAAATATATAATCGATATGCTTTACACGCATTTCTACTGTTTCGTATTGTCCTATAAATCTTTGTCGAGGTTCAAGAGGCAAACACAAAATAAGAGGTTAAAGCAACCCTTTTGTCGAAGAGGTTTAAAATGCTTAGTTCACCGAGAACTAACAATACTTCTTTTTTTCAACACTAAGCACCCGACCAGACATTTTTAGGCCACAAGAATTCAAACAGTTCGCCTAAAAGCCAACTTACTTCACAAATAACTTTCCACTGAATTCTTAGATGACACATTCTGCGACAGGTAATGTACCTGTGCTATAGCTTTGTTAAAAGAGCGGTTGTCGGGATTCCCCTCATAACAGACCAATAATAAAAGCTTCACGCAACCCACTTAGGGGGTGTACGCGAATATTTTAAATGTTCTAATAATCGAATATTGCCCTACTCAAATCCGTTCGAATCGAATAGAAAATATTCAGAATGATTGCCAGTTGGACGTGTTGGTATGTCTTCATGATGGTGAAGCGCTATATGGGGGCGTTGTTGCTAAATAAAACTTTCACTTGCTAGTAGCGCCTTGTCCTGCGTTCTTCAAAAGCCTCCGTTCTTTCTAGCGCTTCGCCACCATGAAGAAAATATTCGTAAATATGAGTTACAGTCATATTTAGAATAGTTCAAACCACTAGCTCTTCAAATACTTCAAATATCGGTGATCTCAGTGTATACTAAACCCGATCTGTTACGCAATGGCGCTCGCTATTACTCTGCAAGACATACTTTTCCGGGTAGACAAATTATCGTGCGCACTCACGGACGAGCCCTGAGAATGAGAGTGGGCGTCCTTCGCATGCAATGCCTAATATGGATTTTCAATTAAGAAGGCTTCATCGCAAAACCGTGTGAACGTTGTGAATAAATTATTAAGGCGAAAGCCTTAGATGCCTCATCAGACGCGAAAATTGACCGTCGGCGTCGACACGAGTGATGCAAAAAATATCATTACGTGGGGACGTCAACATATGACGTCACAAATCGCCGAAATTTGTGACGTCACCACGACGTTGCTGTGACTGCACATGATGACATCATCACATCACATCGTCGCTTGGTCAAACAAAGGTGGGTCGATCACGGAGGCAATGCAAAATCATGTTAGGTGCAGAAAGCTTTCGGAGGCGGACGGCGCATGATCAACACATCGTCGACTGAGAAGAAAAAGCAGATAGCTTTCGCCATCGAGTTGTCTTAGGAGAATGCATAAGGGGCTCTGAGTTTTTACGCCGAGGTGGAAGCGCACGAGAAATCATTAGCAAACGTGGTTACCAGCTTGGGGTCTTCTTTCTTAAGAAGACGAGTTCCACTTCCCTCAGCCCTTTTGTATTGCAGAACAAACCTTGTCAACAACGCTTAACGAAAAAAAAAAACTGAAGAAGAACAAGAAAAAATTACACCATCTCCCGCTAAAGGGAACCATGTGTGGATTGCGAAGCGCGGGGCGATGGTCGCTTGAGCGGGAGAGGCGTAATTTATTTTTAGGAGCTGGCGCGCCAGTTCTTGAAGCTGGGGCGAAGTCCCGCGCCGTAAGCTGCATCCATCCATTCAAAGCGTCGTGGACCGCGAAGAGGAACGTTACGCGCGTCGTGTCTTCCCTCTAGCCTGGCCGTTAATTCTCACAGGGCGAGCGGGGAACGCGATCGACAGGCGTGCGAGAGGGGAGGAGCGTAGGTGAGGAGAGAGAGGGGACGCGCATGCGCTGGCGCTCATCGCGGCGTTGCGCAGGAGAGAATGAGGCGCGCGAGAGGGGAGGAGCGTAGGAGAGTAGAGGAGAGAGAGTAAGCGCATGCGCGGTGGAGCGCGGACGCTAAAAAATGTGCGAGTCTTGCACTAGCGATGCAAGGCTGAAGAAACAGCGGAGCTCTGGGTCAACCTAGCTTCTTCCACCACCGGCCCCTTGGGATCCGCTGTGAGTGTGGGGGACCGGCCGGATAGGCCCCACTATTAGCTTCTTCTTCCTCGGGAGCTACGTACTCCTTCGGTCGACCCACGATTTCCGACCGTGCAAACGATGTGCTCGGCGCGGAGACACAAGATCACGTGTCAAAGACGCGGCGACACGGCGCTTGGCAAGTACGGAGAAGCAGGGAGAAGCGGCGGCGTGGAGTGATGTCATAGCTAGGCACAGCTATGAGAAGCGGTGCGGAATCGGCGCAATGGCGTCATGGCTGGACACGTGTGCGGATCTCGGCGAGGCTTAGCGAAGCCAGACGCAGACGGGCCAGGTGGTTGCTAGGCAGCGCGCAGTGACGTCAGAGCTTGGAGAAGTTTTTTGCACACGCCTTGAAGCCGAACCTCGAGTTTAAGCAGCTTCCGGCATTACACAAAAGTGTTTTATGCCGGGCTGCACCAAAAATTCACTGACATCATATCCGCCAAGATTTGACGTCAATACTATAATAATTGTTGGGGTGTTACATTCCAAAACCACGATATGATACGAGGGACGCCGTAGTGGATGGCTCCGGAAATTTTGACCACCTGTTGTTCTTTACGTGCACCTAAATCTAAATACACGGGCTTCAAGCATTGTCACCTCCATCGAAAATGTGGGCGGCCGGTACTCCATCCCGCGACCTTCAGGTCAGCAGTCGAGCACCATAACCACAAGACAACCGTGGTGGGTCGTGACGTCAATAAAACTCATAGGGTCCCCTATGCATTCGCCTCAGACAATTTGAAGGTGGAAGCCATCTCCTTCTTTTTCTTCCCGGCGGCTGCATTTTCGATGGAGGCGAAAATGTTCGAGGCCCGTGTACTTAGATTTAGGTGCACGTTAAAGAACCCCAAGTGGCCGAAATTTTCGGAGCCCTCCACTACGGCGTCTCTCATAATCATATAGTGGTTTTGGGACGTTAAACCCCAGATATTATTATTATTATTATTATTATTATTATTATTATTATTATTATTATTATTATTATTATTATTATTATTATTATTATTATTATTCTTTTCTTCAGTCGATGCATTGTTCCCACCCCACCCTCCTCCAAAAGCTTTCTGCACCTGACGTGGTTTTGCACTGCCTCCAGTATCGGAGGCATTGCAAGCTTTCTAAAAACCCGTGATCGGAACGGAGGCAGTTCAAAGCAACGATGTCACGTGATGGGACGACAAAAAAAATTTGGCGATATATGACGTCATCACGTGATAATGAATCTTGCGTCACTCGTGTTGACGTCCCCGATGATCAATTTTTGTGTTTGATGAGGCATATAAGGCCTGAATACTGTTGTTCAGAATGAAAGATGCCTGCAACTGTACTATGGGAGAGCCGTAAGCAACTGTCCCCACAGAAAGCACCAGAAAAGCAAACTGTTTTAGATGCGAAGCAGCTTTTGCGCTGGGCTGCGTCCGTAGTTCCATTGGCGACCATCCGCTTTCTACCACCTAGCATAGCCATCTGAGCGCGCGCTCGCGCCAAGGAGAAGTCTTCTTCCTCTTGTTCTTCGACCGCCTTGACGATGATACGTGCAGAGCACTTTAGGGGTCTGGGCTGCCGTATGCTGTCCTAGCTTGGCGTAACGCATACAAAACATGTGTGCTGGCACGCGCTAGCGCGTTCGGGCCTGTGTAAGGCGCTGGGTAAGACGCTGTGGCCTCTCCCCCTTACACTCTCTCAGCAATTATGTGATGGCGTCGGGGAACAAGATTCTGCAGACGCGCGATGAACCCGCGTGGCGTGCTCTAACAAGCGTTCGGGACGAGTAACAGCAACAGAAACTAGAGTGAATTCATGGTGTGCTCCACATGCAAGGACGCGTTAACACCGGGCAAGGTGCCCGTGATGAACGGAACTTTAAGTCGACCCATGCGCTCCTTCGCATCCCCACATGGTTCTCTTTAGTGAGAGATGGTGAAATTTTTATCGGATCCATTCTACTACTGTCAAGCAGACTACAGATGAAGTGTATTAAAGACGAAGTCTTCACGCACGACATCTTGAAGATGCCGCTATAAGCACTCCTCAGAAATGAGATAGCCACATTTGCTTATTTCTTTGACAGACTGTGCCGAATTATTCTTTGGTGTGAATGCTATCAAGGTACTTCACTGTTGTTGACACGGAAGCGTGTACCTCTTATCTGATACTCCGTAACGTTCTAGACGTAAAGGAAATAAGAATATTATTTACTTATAAATTTTGGCAAACTACGCGCTCAGAATGCTTCAGGATACGAGGACTCCGAACTACACGTTACAGACGCGTGGCTAGCTGAAGATAATAAAAAAAGATTCTAGACAACTCGAATAATTGCACACTGTGCACATTCACGCACTCATATTTCCCTCGCATTTCTGAACGTCAAATAAAGCAGCAGTTAGTTCTGTGAAGACAGCTTTCACTTTCGTGTTATGACCGAGCTTTAGGGGCGAAGCAACTTAGGGTCTCGGCTTGTCGGCGGTGCATCGTCATCTGCTGTCGCCACGTGCATCGTCGTGACCCATTTGCTTGCTTGCATCGTTGTGTCCTGTCAATTTGCTTGAGCGCAAGAGAGGGCGCCAGCGCCTCAGCGCTCGCCGTGTGGCGAGAGAGAGCGAACGGTGCACGTTGACCATGGAAACGCTCTTTCTTCGATGGGCGCTGAACTACTAGCTCGCGAGGAACGAGAACGCGCCCTCGCCCGCGAGAGACAACGCCGACGCAGGCAGCACCTGCTAGCGAGTTCATTCAAAGAACCGACTGCTCGCGCTCCACAGCCTTTCACCGGCTACCACTGTTCTTGACCTGCAATGTAGTGCCGGTGGGAGATTTCTGTTGTGCGTAGTTGAACATTAAAGATTCGCAGCGTGCACGTTAACTAAAAGCGGACTGCTGGTCTCTGTGTCCAGTCTTTCTTCTGTCTCTCATTGCCCGTTAGCAGTGACTTTGTTGTGGGAAACACCGGCGCACACTGCATGCTTCGTCCCTCCACAGGTATCATGTTAGTGGAGCTGAAACACCCTTCCCTACATGCTTCGCCCCTCCCCAAATTTTTATGAAAGAGACATCAACTCTCAATTTTTTTTGTCCAGCAACCTTTTCACGATCGAGTTGCAAACGCTGTGCACCGATCGCACGTTTTGTCGCTGTACCGTCATGCTAATGACGGTACAGTGGCATTTCTACGGCAGCCATGTGGCGTGAGCTGTCCCCCGATGCGACAGCCACATTCTGTGGCAGCACGTGATTTGCATGAAGCGCGGGCACGTTTCAGAAACAATCTCACGTCTCCTTCAGTTTCTCATTTCAGCGGCATCGTTTCAGCCTGCGTTCCCGCTGTCGCAGCAGCCCCGTGGTGCGGTGGTGGGGCAAGCGTGAGAAAAACTCGTTAAGAAAGGCCGTTACTGTAGCGACGCGGAATACGAATGTCTTTCGATGTGTCCCATACTATGCGTGAGCTTTTGCAATATCCCAGCAGAAAAACAGTCTAGTTGTATCTGGGGCTTGCGTATTCGCGTTCATTTCTCATCGAACGACGGACATTAGTGGTGTATCTAGTCCTGATTTGTTGAGTAAGCTATATTGCACGAAATAGCAGATAGGCAAAAAAAAAAGGAATTTGGGAATAACATGCTGGGTTTTGCTAAAGATGTGCAGGATGAGATTCCACGCTTCAGCAACATTAAAAAAAATTGTTATAACGACCACGATGAAGCAGCAGCAGGGCATCAATTTTTCCTCTAGCTAAGTTATGAGTATTGCGAGCGCATGCTGTGTACAGTACGCTGTTTTCAGAACGTTCCCTTGTAGCGGCGGTGTCTTATCGGTTGCGGGGTAGTGTTGATGAGTAGCAAAACAAGATAAATAAGATTCAGGCAGCAGAGACAATATTCTAACTCATATTTGGTGTGCGTTAAAATAAATCCTAGAGTGTTCAAATTTGAAATTTAACCCGCGTCCCTTCACCACAATGTCCCTCGTCGCGCTCAGCTATTTTGCTTAGGATCATCAAAATTGATCGGTAGATAAAAAAAAAACACAAAAAGCTCACATGGTACCCTATGCATCCGCCTCAGTCGACTCGAAGGCCATCTTCTTTTTCTTTCAATTCGATGCATTATACCTCCCGCGCACCCTCCGAAAGCTTCCTGCAACTAACGTGGCTTTGCAGTGTCTCGAGGATCGGAGGCATTGTAAGCTTTCTGCACCTAACCTTGTTTTGCACTGCCTCCGGGATTGGTCCACCTTTGACCTAGCATTTCTGTCATGTGATGACGTCACAATGTGATGTCACGTCATGCAACATCACAGTGACTTCGTGAGGACGTCATGATGAGGTCGCAAATTTTGGAGATCTGTGATGCCATGATGTCGTCATATGTGACGTCATCATGGCACCACGTGATCATCACGTGATGACGTCATATGGTGACCTTGTCACGTGATTATGATTTTTCGCGTTACTTGTATTGACGGCGCCGACGGGGGACGCCGACGCGGGACGCCGGTCAATTTTCGCGTTTGATGAGGCATTTAAAGCTTTCGCCTAAAAATTAGCGTCCGATACTTATCAAAGAATGTCGTAATTCTAACTTTAGCAGGCACGAGTGCAGCGATACTGCCGAGAGTAGAAATAGTGTGAGTGAGTGAATAACTTTATTCAGTTCCTGCGGGTTTCCGGGCTGGGTTCCTGCCTAGGGGCCGGCCGAGAGACCGTGTCTCTCAGCAGCTTCCTTGGCCTGCTGGATCGCCCAGAGTTGATTGTCTAGTCCTGAGCTGAGCAGCGCGGCCCGCCAACGCACCCGAATGACTCATTGGAGGCCGCGTCCCTACACTCTAAGAAAAAAAAGAGTCAAAAGAGGGTCACGGCCTCATGACTCTCTTCGGGTGTCCATTTGACCCCTTTCGGAAGGTACAGGCAGAGAAAGAGAGTTCGCAATTCGACTGGAGTCACGGGACTCTCCTGAAGCGCGTTTCGATTGGCGACGCCGCCGTATACGCCATACATATCGCGCGCTTGCCCTTTGGCGCCGTTGTGGCGCGTTGGCTCGACGACGGAGGCGAGGCAACGCGCCACAACGGCGCCGGGTGGCCGGGGTGGCGTGCCGCTTCTGTTTTCCTCTCTGTCTCCTCGTCTATTGGAAAGCGTTGCGTGTTGGTTGCGCGGGTTGTGTGTCTGTTCATGCGCGTCTTCGGTGGTGTTGGTGTTGACGCCGGCTCCGTGTACGAAGTGACGCGGTGACGCTTGGAGGACGGAATATTCGTTGAGCTACGGACAGGAACAACGGGCGCCAGTTAACGGTGAGTGTACTGCTTTCGTAGGTACTAATTGTACAGCTTTAGCTGGGCGTCTGCAGCAGCTCTGCGGAAGTTATCTGCCAGCCATTTCCAACAGCAGCCTGTGTCCGCAGGGCTGTTGCGGATGCCCAACTAAAGCTGTCAGTTAACGAGTTGCCACCACTATGCGCGTTGCTCTGCAAGCTCCCTTATAGTGAGCGATGCAAACAATTATCAAGGGTCATCTTTTGCTGATCGCACGTTGTGTCTGCGCGACTGAATGTGCAAGATGTCGTTTTGAGATGCACTTCAGGCGCGTGGGAACGTGAAAAAAAAATGCCTGTGTACAGAACGCTCAGACGCATTATACATAATGGTTTTTGTTGGCTTAAAGACGGTAGTTTGAGGTGCAGATATAGTACGGTGCTTCCAGAACGTACGCGGTAGTCATTCAAGTTGGACACGCTTCACCGGTAAAGTGAAAAAGCTCTAGACTTTCGACGGCGCGCGTTGGTGCGGCCGCGGCCGTGCACTCTTCCCTCGTTTCTGTTTGCTGTTTTCGTGATTTGCATACACTGCGATGACGTTGGGCGTTATTACAGAATCGAGTGAGTGTGCGTGATTGTGGGAGCTATGTGCGGTAATTCTAGCATATGACATGTCTGATCTCGACGTCAAAAAATTTGGTTCCTGACCATGCCTGTTTGCATTTGTTGTTTTGTTGTTAGCCTTTATTATGTCTATGTGAACCACTTATTGTGTAGGTTTTGCAAACCTTTACTGCAATTTCATTTTCTCATCATAATATCACGTTCTTATTTTCAGATACCGTTTTTCATGGTGCTCACGCTGAACAGGAGCGACAACCTAGCAAGCCACAAGTCTGATGTCTCCAGCCGTCACCACTTCTTGATTTATTCTTAATCATAAGAATAAATATGGAAACATGATGCCAATTTCTGCTGTTTATTTAGTACCATATGACACTGTGCACATCACAGTCACACATTTTAGTTGGCTATACTCATACAAGCATGTAAATGAGGAATACCTTAACTTCTTAATTGGAAATCACTGACCATCTTTTCGCGCTTTCTATATAACTTTGCTAGAAAATATGTGTTCTTTTGACAAGTTTTATTAAAATGACGCTAAAATTGAACTATTCTTTTTTTGCAGTCGCTGGGCAGAACGGCAAGTATTATTGCACTTGCTTAAAATGAATACTCCACTATTTTCAACAGTAGTCGCGCAAAAGTAGAGCAAGGGTCAAAGGAGTGGCTTAAAATACTTGTGGAGTCGCTTGACGCTTCGGTGTGGCTCACTTGACCCCCGTAGAAGTGTTACCGGCAAGAGTCGTCTGACTCCCTATAAGTGGTTACGTGATCCTCCCGATGAGAGTCTTTCCACTCTTCCTAGAGGGTCAGGGGACTCTCCTAGAGCGAGCCGACCCTGACCCACCAAGAGAGTCACCGTGACTATTCAAAGAGAGTCCTATACGTGGCAAGTCAGAACTCTCCGAAAAGAGTCACGCATACTCTTTTTTTTCTTAGAGTGTAGTTTTGCGAATTAGTGCTGGACACTCCCAGAGAATATGCGCTAGTGTGGCCCTATTGGTGCAATACTTGCATGAGTTGGTCTTATACAAATCAGGGTAAATGTGAGAGGGCATAAGTTTTTGGAGTATGCGCCGAAAAGTAGGTGCATCACCGCGACCAGCTAGGCCCGCAACGACCATGCAGTGAATGACTCCCGGATTTTAACTGGCTACTGCATTTAGAGCCACAAGTCGTAACTCTGCGTTGTAACAGCTCTGTAAGGAAGCACACACGCACAGGCCCACTGACATTCTGACGTTGATAACATTTTGACATTCGTCAGAATGTTATCTAATGATATAGCTGTCATGAAAGTAAAAAAGTATAAAGCAGACATTTACCGCATTCGTTATCACATAATAACAACATACGCTTTTCTAATAACACAAACGAAGCAAGCTGTAGTTTTGGAGGCGCCAAAAATGGTTTGCCTGCTACGTTTTAAGCTAAAACATCGCTGACGGAGCCAGGCCAATCCAATTTAAAGTTGAGAACAGAGATATGAACTTGACCGCTTACCTTTTATGTCTGTGTAGCCGAAAGGAATGATCCAGAGTGGGCAGCCTTCTTTATCGTGACCCACGAGACCTCCGGGGTAATACTTTTTAAGAACCTGCACAGAGCCGTTGGGTATGATTAACAACGCAGGTTTGTGCACCACGGATAGGTTATCTGTCATATCATAATCTCTCGCATCACTTTCTGTTATATTACCTTCTATTATATGATCTGTTTTTCAATGCGCCAGTGAACAGCTTCATAGTCCCATACAACTTAAGAAGGCCGGAGAAGCCCCGCCCAGATGACTGAAAAGCGGCAGCCGATCACCTCCACGACTAAAGAAGTATAGTCCCCCTCACGCACTCGGCAATGTTCCCCGGAGGTGGGGCTACCGGCCCTCTGGCTCATGACGTCAGTCTGTAGTGCGCGCCCGTTGGTGGAAACATCTGGGCATCCGCCTTTGACGAGGAAATGCCACTGACTTCTCAAGTCGTATCCGACACAGGCCTTACGAAAGGTGCGCTTTTGTTATAGAAAGAACAGAGGGTAAAAAAAAAGCATAAATGCCTGCGGGAAACAGTGGTATGGGAATTAATTAAAAAAAAGAGAGAGAGAGAAATTAGTCGAGGAACGAAATCAGACGAAAAGCAGACAGAAGAACATTAACAATATTGAGACGGCAGCGCTCACTTCGCCTACAGCAGCTGACGTCTCATTCCTCCTGCTGCACTCTGTCATTCTTCGTCACGGTGCTCCGCGTGTTGTGATTAGTGACCGAGGACGACAGTTTTGCAGCGGATGTTGTTGAAGAACTATGACGCCTTTGTGGGTCTGACTATCGGCACTCGTCACCCTACTACCCTCAAACAAACGGCCTGACGGAGCGCACGAACCGCTCCTTGACCAATATGCTTGCCATGTATGTGTCCAATGACCACAAAAATTGTGACTCTATTTTGCCATTTGTTACGTACGCATACTACAAGGGCGAAGCACGAAGTCACCGGGTATTCGCCTTTCTTCTTGCCCTACGCTCGCCATCCCCAAAGCTTTATCGACACGATACTTCCCTGGTCTCCACACGAACTCTTCTCAGTAGCCCGGACTTTATGTCGTGCTGAAGAAGCTCGTCGACTGGCTCGCCTCAGGACTATTTTGTCACAAGACCGAGCCAAAACTCGCTATGACGCTCGACACACGTCTGTCACGTTTGCTCCTGGAGACTTTGTTTTGCTTTGGACGCCTGTGCGGAAAAAAAGGATTATGCACGAAGTTTTTGTCCAGGTATACCGGACCATACGTCATATTGAGACGTTTGAGTGACGTTACGTTCGTCATCGCCAAAGTGTCCTCTGACAACCGGCGGTCCCGTAGAAACCAAGCAGTGCATGTACGTTGCCCGGCTGAAGCATTACCACCATCGGGCTACGTAAAGGCTCGGAGAGCTTCGTCTGCACCCGGGTAAATTGTCGCGCTGCATGAGTTCGCTGGAGCCAAGAAGAAGTGGAGGTAGAAGGTCGCGCGAGCAGCGAGCCGTTGTGGGGCTGTCCCTTGCGCTGCACTAAGCATCTCTCATTATTCTCACCCTGTAAGTAAATCCATTCCATCGTTACAATATCAAGACGCGAGGTATTTTATTGAGCCACAGTATGGCTGTATCTACAGGTACAAATCGATTTTACATAGAAAATGCTGGGATTACGTGAATTAGGAAGGAGCACGCAGGAATGTACAATCGACAGTAAGCGCGGACGTGAGTGGTGAATATGAACTAATTTATACAAGAATAAGTGATCACATATGTTCTTAAGTGACGTTCACAAAAGTTTGGGTATGTGGAACAAACGAGATCGGCGAGTAAACAACGCGGTGAAAACCATGCACGTCGGTAAACATTGCTCCTCTGTGTCTCGTCAAGTAGCAAGAAAATGTAGGCACGTCCACGCTCGTCCTTATTCAAGCTGCCGCTAATCTGAAATACGACTTCACAGCAAACGTACCACGTCGTATACTGTCCCAGCTCCTGGCGCTGGGGCATGACTCAGGTAAGTTCGCGCTTAAAGCTTTGAAATAGGAGTGCAAAAACAGCGCTAAAAAGACGGGACAAGAAAGGACATGAGATGATGCCGCTGAGGTCTCGTGTGCTTTCTTGTCTCGTCTTTTAAGCTCTGTTTTTCCACTAGTGATCATGAAGGAACCAGCCCAAATGCGTACCCTACTGCACTGAAATAGCATGCCTAACATGCCCCCGAAATTACGACTACTACTATCACTACGAGAAGCAATCTAAATGCAGCGTGTGTAATGTACATACGTGTGAAGGTAACACATGTAGATTTAGAACTTAAATATTCCGCAACTACAATGCCCTAGATTGCATCTGAGTTTCAGTGTCGAGTCGAGATAAATGCACTTCTTTTCTGAACAGTTGAAGCTATATATACGGTGTCTATTCAAACACGACTGGCATATAAGTATATATGTTTTGCCCATGAATAAAACATCCTTGTTTTCTTGTGAGCTAAAATACAGCAGGCGAGTTGCGCGGTAAAATAAATTTATTATCAGTAATGCTTCCGACGTGCTACCGGAAGCACGTTGTAAATTTTCTCGTTGGCTACGTTAGTTACCTCTCATAAAATTGCGAGATTACTCACCTCTGTAGGTTCGTAGTCTTCCAATATCGTGTCCACGTTGTTCTGCTTGCGCCATTGCAGGTTCTGTTTCAACGACAAAGCAAATGGAAATAGCAGCTCGAAGAAGTGTCACCAAAGGTTGCATCTTTTTTCATTCCTGTCTATCGCAGCTTTTGTAATGGATCCTGTCGTATTCATGTGGCATCGTACGAATATTGCTTACATTCATTCAGATATAGCTCCTCCTTATGAACTTTGAAAAAACAGCTACTGAACGCGTTCAAAATGAGCCACTCGCTGCCTTTCGAAAGCGTTAGAAAGTTTTCTTTGCTTGGTTGTATATACTAACGACAGTTCAAATGCTCTTTACATCTTTCTCGCGATCGTTCACTTGCTATCTATTAGTTGCTTCATTCACCGCCCGGTAACTCCTTGTAAGGTGATTTTTCGACGATATGTGGAAGTTTCAGTGTGTGCACTATGCCTGAAATGGGTTCTTTCAATTTCAGTGCGTATAGGCATATAACACTCACTCACTCACTCACTCACTCACTCACTCACTCACTCACTCACTCACTCACTCACTCACTCACTCACTCACTCACTCACTCACTCACTCACTCACTCACTCACTCACTCACTCACTCACTCACTCACTCACTCACTCACTCACTCACTCACTCACTCACTCACTCACTCACTCACTCACTCACTCACTCACTCACTCACTTCACTTTCTTCTGAGCGTTTTCGACAGAAGATACGTATAACCCTGGCGCTCAAAGAAAGTTTTTTTAAACAATTCATTTGCAGACCTGCAGTTGGTGATCCAGGAAAGAGATATTGAAAAATGCTCACCTCTCGCAGCATGGCTTCCGCTTGGGCGACATTGAAGTTGCGAGCTATGCAGAGAAGGGAAAGAAAACACAAAACTCCGTCAGGAAGAGTTTGTTGAGACAGTTGTTTATGCGCCCTTCCCTATCGCGATAGAACGCTCTTCAAGGTGCGTTTCGCACCAACCTCGGCGAGAGATAACACGACCATTGAATTTGCGTTCAGTCACACTTTTGAAGTTTTCCAAATTAAAAGATCGCCATGCACCGGTTAGTAGCAAAAGCTCTCAACAAGAACTAGATTCCCTACGGACTACTCGGAAAGAAAGCTTCTTAGTTGAGTGATTAAAATACGTTGTGGTCCAGGATATTCTGGTTAGCTGAAGAAGGATGGGTGCACACCCATTGGTCCGCTCTGTAGGGCTAGGTACAGGACCAAGACGAATGTTTGGTCGACCAGGAAGAGAAGTTCTTTTGAGAAATCCTTACGGATTACCGTTGTAGGCTGTTGTTGCAATCGGGTGGATGATAATGGTCACCTTTCATGAGAATTACTTAACTTAACGGGATTCCGCAGAACTGAGGTGCCATAGTCTTGACCACTCGGTCTTCTCGGTCTTTCTTAAACGTGACTATAGGGCCTGATCCCGTGATATCCGCGCCCTTGCGGCGTTCGCGTTTGCGTCACGCGAACGACGCAAACACAGTGGACGCGCAGCTCGCGCGCTCACTCGATATATCTTCGGTACCTCCCAACGACCTTGAATCAGAGATTTAATGCTGTCGTCTTAAAAGGTAGACCAGGGGTCTCAAACACGCGGCCCACTGGCAGCATGCCTCCTGCAAGCTTCTTGCTTGCTCGTAAGCTACACAGGAATGAGTGGCCTAAAGCATTGTTTTCGTGAGTTACCCTATACATGTGGTCACCATGTGTTGAAACGTAACTGTGAAACCAAATCTATATTACAGAATCGGCGACCACACTTTTAGTCATTTTGGAGAACGGAGATCTGGGCGAGTTTGTAAGAATGCATAATCGAGCAGGTAGCGTAAATATACGAACACACAAGCCAGAAACATATACACGACACGAACGCTACCGATAGCGCTCGTCTCGTGTATATGTTCCTGGCTTGTGTCTTCGTATTTTTGCACTACCTGCTCATTTTGGAGATTGGTATCGACATGCCCGGCCCTTGAAGTACTAAACTGTGTGACTGCAGCCCGCTGTCTGAGGTGAGCTTGAGACCCCCGAGGTAGGCGGTCTTGTGCATTTCGTACTGCACGATGAGAGACGGGAAGCCGTGCCAACACTTGACATCATTGTGTTTAGGACAAATGGTGAATATGTTAAAGTACTCTATATACTCTACACAGGGAGAGCCGAAAAAGACACTTGTGTTTAGAACGATTGGATAGGACTTGTACTACCGCGTACTGCGCTACGGGGGTGCAGTAAGTAACCCCTTTGACAAGTTTACAGAGAATCCTCGTCGCATTTCAGCGCCTTAGTTATAATCAAAACATCGGAGCGATTACCACATGCTTGCCATATAATTCAACCTACATCACTTTCCCAGCCGTAATCGGTATTTGTCGGATTATTTTTCTTGGATGCTTGTGGGCAGCGACAGACAAACGAGTGTACTTTCTGGCATTTCGTATTTAGCATATTGCCTTTAACTAAACCTATCCAAAGAAGCAAATAGTCAAAATCCAGAATCACGTGAAACACTGCCATTGGTAAACAAATCCATGTTGATGAATTAGAAGCAGAAACTCCGTACTGGGCAACTGTTGGATACGCGTAACATCCCTTCTGAAATCCCTTGGCTTGTTGGTTTGTCATACTTTTAGGCACTGAGCACGAAAAACAGACAGGGACAAAAATTTCACCATCTTCTACTAAAGGGAACCATGTGGGGATGCGAAGGAGCGCATGAGTCGACCTAAAGTTCCGTTCATCACGGGCACCTTGCCCGATGTTAACGCGTCCTTGCATGTGGAGCACACCATGAATTCACTGTAGTTGCTGTTGCTGTTACTCGTCCCGAACTCTTGTTGGAGCACGCCACGCGGGTTCATCGCGCGTCTGCAGAATCTCGTTCACCGATGCCATCACGTGATTGCTGAGAGAGTGTAAGGGGGAGAGGCCACAGCGTCTTACCCAGCCCCTTACACAGTCCCGAACGCGCTAGCGCGTGCCAGCACACGTGGTTTTGTCTACGTTACGCCAAGCTAGGACAGCATACGGTAGCCCGGGCCCCTAAAGTGCTCTGCACGTATCATCACCAAGGCGGTCGAAGAACAAGACGAAGAAGACTTCTCCTTGGCGCGAGCGCGCGCTCAATATGCTACAGATGGATATGGTAGGTTTTATAAAGCGGACGGTCGCCAACGGAACTACGGACAAAGCCCAGCGCAAAAACTGCTTCGCATCTAAAAAGAAGAATGTACCCATGCACTGGCGCCACTGACAAAGAAGGTGCCCACGGCACATTTGCCATTACACTCGCGAAAAATTTTTGCCTACTTGTGGTTGTTGATTTCGTGTAGTGCGAAGTGTTCACGTGGCCACCGTATGCAAAGTAGGTTTGTCGGCTTGGTGAAGAAAATAAAATTCTTGTCAGTAGCGCCAGTGCGTGTGTAAATTCTTCATTTTGTCCCTGTCTTTTTTTTCGCGCTCAACCCCAAAATAATATTGGAGACAGCAGGCCAGCATTGGTTAATGTTAGCTATCAAGGTAACTAAAATTAATTGGAGGTAATTAGGAATAATGCACTCGCATTTTCCCTGAATTCACCGCTAAATCATCACTCAATTTTTAGATAATTTCTTTCAATTTGTTTCAAAGCGTTACCTGGGTGTAATCAACTACACAATAGAATCGACGACTTCATAGCACGAAAAATGCGATAAAATTTTGTGAGAACTAACTTACATACTAGAGCAGACTACGCCACTCAGGAGGCCGTAATAGAACAACTATCATTTGTGTTCTCAGTAAAGCTCTGTGCATGCGAACAAACTGCTCATTTGTGCGTAATGTTGTACCTGCGCATCGTAGAAACAACGCTTCGTAACGCGCGGCGCAATGGCATCGTTTATATGATATAGCCGCGTAATCACTGGCCAGGAAAAAGGCTACGCAGTATGCAGAAACTATTCGAAAAGTATTCGATCCTGGACTTGATACCGGCACTATGTGTTTCGTTCGGAGTGGCACGAAGGCGCCGCGAATTGGCATTGCATTCTCTGACGCCACACACTTTGTCGACTGTCGTTTATGACCGAAGATGTCTGAAATACCTCCTTTAGGCTATAGTCGGAAGTGAAATGTAGACCGGAAGGAAGCAATTGTAAATACCACAAGTGGAGAGTAGAAGTAAACACGAGAGATGGGAAGTAGAAACGAGAACATAATGGCGACTTAATGCGAGCCAGTATCCATAGGTAAAGATATAGTGAACTAGAAATACATGTTCTAGTTCACTATAGTTAAAGAACAGTGCAATATAAACACGGATAAGTGAGGACGCAGGACTAACAATTTGTCCTTACAGTGCTAATCCCGTGCCCTTACTTGTGCGTGTTTATACTGAGCTGTTTTTTAACTATATAGACGGTAAGTCTCTTGGACGACTTGGAGGGGCATAGCGAAGGTTGTTATCATCGTGTTGGGTCTGCTACATTTTTTTGTTCGTGTTTTAAGCATGGTTAATAATGTGTTTTAAGAACACATTAGCAACCCCCGTACGCAAAACTGTAGAGCTTGAACAAGAAAGCTGCGCTTTTTAAGGCGAAATCATTGCATGCCTCATTAAACGCAAAAAGTGACCGTCGGCGTTGGCATCGGCAGCGTCAGCACGAGTGATGCAAGAAAATCAGCACTATGTGATGACGTGATACCATGACGTCACAGGCAGCCAAATTTCGTGATGTCATCGTGACGTCATCTAGGCGTTTCATGATGACGTCATCCAGGGGCGTAGCCAGAAATTTTTTTCGGGGGGGGGGGGGGGTTCTACCAACTTTATGTATGCTCGTGCGTTCGTTTGTATATGTGCGTGTATATACACGCAAGCAAAATTGAAAATTTTCGGGGGGGGGGGGGGTTGAACCCCCCCCCCCCTTGGTTACGCCTCTGATGTCATCACACGAAATTGTCGCTGAGGCACTGCAAAACCACGTGAGGGGCAAAAAGCTTCCAAATTACTCCGATCCCGGAGGCAGCGCAAAATCACGTTGGGTGCGGAAAGCTTTAGGGTGGGAACAGTACAATCGAAGGAGAAGAAAAAGAAGATGGCTTGGTTGACATCATCTCCACCAGGTGCCGAAACGATGCTCACACACACACACACAAAGGGTCTGCTTTTTTAATGAACTCGCTCAATTAATTTTCATTAATTATCCTGACAGTCAATTGACCCTTATCTTAAGTAACCGTATGCTCCGATATCACTGTATCCAATATAACCAGAACCATCGATTTCATACGAGTTCGTTTTTCACAGGGCCTTTTCAGAATATTTCGAAAACCGAAAATAAGTGCTCGACAGGAAGTGCTTGGGAGAGGAACCAGAGGGTCACTGGGTGATCGCAACACCAATAAATGCATTCAAGCAAATGTTGGTACCGATGTGTGACGGCAACCACTCTTCTCCTGCATAGTAGCTGTCATTGTGAAGGTGTCAACAATCCCAGAACAAATAAACACATGAACAAACATTTACACACTCTCAGTCTCGGTACTACAGCATAAGTGTTTACGCAACAGAAGAGTTCACATAGTATAAATGTTAACGTGATAGCGTTAAGGAGCTCGTTTCGCAGAAATTCTGGCGTCGGTGTCGTTGGTTGTGTGCGAAAAATGGAGAAAGATGCAAATAAAAATAATAATCTTCGCTTCGTGTGATAATCGAACCCAGACCTTCTGCGCGACAAGCAGGGGTTCTACCACAGAGCTACTCCATTGCTTGAAACTGCTTCGAAAAGAAAAAAAAAACACTGCATGAATGTCATGTAGTGGGAGGAGTCTCTTTAACGCATGTAATATTGCGTGACAGAAGCGCAGAATCGTGCCAGGCGTCAAAACATGTGAATTGCGCAACGAGTGGATGTTTTAAAGGCCTGCCCATTACAAAGCGATCAGACATATTTAATCATTATCAGCTGCAAAAGCATCAACAAAATGAGCAGCTGCGTAGGTTCTCGTGTTGCCTTACGGGCGCGTAGGCCTTTCGCTGATTCGCTAAGGGAAGAATTATGGCGTAGTGGGAACTCCGCAATTTTACTTGCAGTAGGCGTTCTAGGATACTTTGAAACGGCCAGTTTTACACGCACGGACGTTCATTTTCTTGCAGCACGGTTGAGGCATCTACCGAGAACTGAAGTCAAATTAGCAGTTTAGAACAGAGTAGCCATTGGGTAGATTAGAAAAGAAGCCAGAATTCAAGCTAAAAGTAGCCAAAGTAGCCATGCCACTTCAATATATCGCCAAATTTGTTGCCCGACAGTAGAAAAGTGGTATTGTGACTGCATTTTTAAATTATCATTATTATACAATAACTATTATTTCGAATGTGCAGAAACATTACTTGGTCTTCAAGCCACAGGTGAATTGCAAAAAAAACTTATTTATGCATTTATTTATTTGTTCATTTACTTATTCACCCTCAAAGCCAAGAGAATTACAGAGTAGAGTGGTTAAAACACAAACGAAAGAATAACAGAATACGGTGAGTAAAAAAGAACAATGAAAAGACTTCCAACAG
Organism: Rhipicephalus sanguineus; assembly: GCF_013339695.2. Classification (NCBI taxonomy): domain Eukaryota; kingdom Metazoa; phylum Arthropoda; class Arachnida; order Ixodida; family Ixodidae; genus Rhipicephalus; species Rhipicephalus sanguineus. Next base: position 52,677 of record NC_051179.1, on the reverse strand, counting down.
ACTAGTACTTGTGCGTGTGGGTTACTGACTCGCGAAAACGATGATCGTCACCGCTTCATCGGTAAGGAAGGTGATTCCACTCGGTTACTGCGCGCAGTAGAAAAGCTTCAAGTTTTTAAAAAATGGAATACCTACCTCACAGCGATAACCAAAGCGATGAGTCATATAGTGCGGTGATAAAATAAATGTGTCGTGAATGACGCTACGGTGGTATATTCTATGGAATACGTTCAAGCGGCAAAAACTTCGATGTGCTGTTAGACACGGAGGGGAAAGGCTGGATTTCGTGGCTGTTACGCTAGCAGTGCGATTGCAGTTAGAAAGAATATTACATTCTCCCTGTTTATATTACATGATATATGAACACATAAATATTCATAACAAGTGACGAAGTTCTAATCATTCCAAAAAGACAAGGCGTGCAAACACGGACACAAGAAAGAAGTCAGGACACCACAAACGCCCACTAACAACTGAATAGATGCACAACGGCGGAAAAGAAACAAGGCACGAAAACTTATCTGCGCCTGCCCACGCAATAAGCGAACCTATCAATTCAGCACGCGTGGGGGCCTACACGAAAGATAACTGTTTAGGCATTTGATTTACTCTTTATGCAAGTTAATCAACGGCTGGCTCACGCATGCGCTACCACTATTCTCGATATGCCATGCCTCAATCATCAGACGCGTTTCTTCATTCGTATGTCGGTACAAAACTTCGCATTCATTGAATTTTGGCGTGCACTTACACTCTCAACAATGTAACGATAGATTAGAAGGTGATCCTCCGGTTAGTGATCTTTTATGTTCTAATAATCTCTGGTTAACGCAGCGGCCCGTAGTAACTATATCGGCGCAGTAACTATATCGGAGTGGTTACTATGAATTCAGTGCGCCTGTATATAGTTTATGCAGGATAGAGTTCTTGCCAGAGACGGAGTAATTTTCGAACATTCTAGCCAACAAGTCAGTGGGAACAGTTGTGGGGTCTGAAAATATCGCCGCGCTCGTGGAATACACGGAGACAGTTCACGTGGTCGGGAAACCAACACGTGTACATTTATTTACCTACTTTTGCATCACGGCGAGCTCGCCTGCCGAATCTGATGCACAACTACACTCTAAAAAAAAAGGGAGCGAGAAAGGAGAAACGGGCTTCGTTTCTCCTTCAGGCCGGCGAGTTGCTCCTTTGCGAAAGTTTCACGTGTCGCGCCCTCTTGCGGCAAATGAAAATGGAGCAACGTTTCTCCCCCAAACCTCGTTGTTTCTCCAGTTTCTCCTCCGCGTGAGCAAGCTGAGTGATCGCGAAGCTGTGCATCGTGATTTTATTGATTTTATCGGCTGCAGTGTGCAACCGGTTATCTTTTACGGGTTCAAACGGCGATCCTCTACTGAGAGACAGCTGAATTGAACGCAGTCATCTTTAAGATGGGCAGTTCGGCGTGCAACGGCACTTATTGCTCGATCTGTGTGCGATATCGACCCCGATCAAGACAGATAATCGCAAAACAGGCAAGTTCATTTTCTGATTGATAATCGGTACGTCCATGCGTACTGCTGTCAGCAATATTCTGTGCTTTGTACGCAGTGCTCGTGGTCAGCATTATCTAACTTGAGCGAGCTAAGCTGCAACTACATTTGCCGATTATGTTGTTTCTGTGCGCTGCTGCACGGTTACCTTTGATCGCATTCAGCACCGATCGGGATTAAGACGATAATGCAACGCTGTCCTTGCGTACGTTATTGAAATACTGGTGTCACACGGCCGCTCTTGATCCCGATCGAATTTCACCAATGCAATTGGCTCTCTTACGCTATCTGCGAAAGCGAGCCTATCACTGCTGAGAAATTTGATCCCGATCGGTCTCGATCGTGATCAAACAGTGCACCGTGTGACGCCGGTATAAAACTGCTTATTGAAAAACAGGTGCTCTCCTCATTATGCAAAGTGACCGATAGTTTCGTTAGATCAATTTAGTCGTGTCGCACCCAAGTTTCTGACTGTGACGGCTGTAGCAGGTGCGTAGCCAGAATTTTCTTTCGTGGGGGGGGGGGGGGGGGGGGTCGAACGCCCCCCGCCCCTCCCCCCCGCTTCTTGGCTACGCCCCTGGGCTGTAGTCGTGGTTCTTATCATCGCAGTGTCAACTTCAGTTCATAACGAGAAAGAATGCGAAGGCTACAGTGGTCTTTTGATAAGATTCCATGCATATAATTGAGTTTTCGTGTGCATTTTATACAACTTTTCCACTGCAACCTTAAATATATAGATTGTGCAATGCAAAAAAATGCCACTTATTTTCTTGCCATACATCATGCTGCACCATCCTCCGTTTAAAAGGAGATATCATTTTGTCAATTTTCGTGTTGTTGGATTCCTTTGCAATTGAATGTAACATTCTTTTTTTTTCAATTTCTTTTCTTTTGTTTCTTCCAGAAAATATCCTGGTTACGAGAACACACCCTACATTTTTTAATGTGCACCATCAATGTCAAGGAAATACAGCAAATCAAAAGGCACTTGAAGTGTTCTTTTTTTGTTATGCATTGCCCGTTGAAAGGAGACATCACAACCATCCATAAACGGCCTCTCAAAATTTATCCAAAGTGAAGCTGCCAATATGGTCACTCTCTGACGTGACGCATCTTTGTTTCCATAACTCACTAAATATATATGTATAAATGAAGGAACGTAATTCTGAGGGCTCGTTTCTTTTTGTTTGACACAATCTTAATGAAAACCAGCTGATAATGAAGCCAAGGAAGGTATAGGGGACGCTAATTGTACCGTTTCAAGTGTATTGTAATATAGATGTGAAGAAAGTAAAGTGGACGAATAGACAACTTGCCGCCGGAAGGGCAAGTTGTCTTTTCATCCACTTTATTTTCTAAAGGTTTTCGTTGTGTCAAATATTAATAAGATACATATGTCAAAAGAACAGACGTAGTCATGCGCAGGGGTGTCCATTAGGGCGAGTAATGTTTCACTGCAGCGCAACACCCCTTCCCCTCCACCCCCTCCAGTAAAGTCCTATGAAAAGTAATGTTTGTGATAAATTAAAGAAGTAAAGTGTAGTGATGACGTGCTTCGCATAACAGCCTGCTGGGGGCAAAGGTAGGAAGTAAGCAGTTCTTGGAATGCGACATCAGGTGTCCTCAGCTGCCATTGTTGTGAAAAACTTGTATGATCATGACACTGTACTTAAAATAATGACAACACTGGTATGTTGTGTAAACATGTGGTATATCATGAAGTTCCTTCGAAGTTCTTGAATCCAAGTGACCATGTTAGCTAGAAAAAAATCTAGAGGTTAAAAGTGTTATAAAGGATTCTCTACATGCTATTACAAACCGAAATGGGCATTTATTGTCTTTAAAATTCTTTGGAAATCATTTCTACACAACTTATGCTAAAAAAAAATGCACTTGTGGCATCTTTTTGCCACACAACAATAATCATCAACTAGCTTATTTGTGTTTCTCAAACTGTGCACTTGCTACTTTCCTATCAAGAATTTTATGTCACGCTCCTGGTGTGCACAGGGCTCATGAACAAAATGTACCAGGTGTATTGTGATGATTAACAAAAGCAAAGCACTTGTAGTAGTTGACCATTCTTGTTGTGTGGCAAACAAGTGCCCCAAATGCAGTAAAAGCTCGTTAACTCGAACTCTAAATTCAAACTAACACCCTCGTCCTGGCACAGCCCTGTGTATTTCTATGGGTGAGAACTCCCGTTAACTCGAACGTGTCGGCATCCTCAACGGTTAATTCGAACTGGGAGCCAAGCTTTTCATCACTTCTCGCAGTTGTCAGCCCTGAGTGATCACAATGTTGCAAAACCAAGCTAAACCAAATGTACTAGAGATGCAAAACAACAAAACAGCATTTCTCAGCAGATGTAGTTGCGTGTGAAAGAACACAAGCAAATTCAAATTACTGATTACTTTTAATTTTGATGGCATTAATTCTGGCCATTTAAATAAACGTGTGTTGGAGCATAAATAGTGTCATATATTTCGACATTAAGGCTCACTGCTCACACGAATGCATGTTGGTGCTTGGCATATCACTGAGTGATCGATTAATTCTGTTCACTGTTAGAGCTCCATGAACTCAATTTACGAAATCACCTGCCACAAATGTGTAGTAGCGTCTCATTCGCAATAACGAGTCCAGAGGTGGTTTTTTGGGTTCTGCCCACGTGGTGTGGTGCAATGTCTATTCACTCTATCACCGGCCCGCTAATTCAAACTCCGCTTAATTCGAACAGTATTATAGTCCCCTTCGAGTTTGAATTAACCAGATTTTACTGTACAGTCGAACCCCTTTATAAGAGACATTGATGTAAGAGACAAACTGGCATAAGGGACACCAGTGTGCCTACATTGAAATAGGTGTTGATAAGAAAATGCATCTGTGGTACCCTGCTTATAAGAACCACCTCATATAGAAGACAAGAATCACTGCCCGGTGCATGTCTCTAGGGTTCAACTGTATACCTTTTTTCTTTAGAGTAAAAGGTGTGATCTAGTTGAACTGACAGCATTCAAAAGTGAAATGATGTGTTCATTCACTCTACTTTTCTTTTTTTATTGATCTCTGCAATATAAAGGTGGCAAATCTGTTTGCATAACAAATGCTTTCCAAATGCTTTTTTTCTTTTTTAGAGTGCTTCATAAAATCATTGTGAAATTCATATACTCATTAGTTAGAATATGACAAAGATGCACCAAAGAACAAAGGGGGAAAATAGGCATACAAGGGTTCTCTTTAGTAAGTTCACCTGTAAACCAAGAAGATGCAGGCAATATGGCACAGAATAACAGAGAGCTGAGCTAGTTGGTAAGTAATTATTCTAAAAAGACAAGGCATGCAAACACGGACACAAGAAAGAAGTGTAGAAATTTGTGCGGTGTTTGTGGTGTCTACACTTCTTTCTTGTGTCCATTTTTGCATGCCCTGTCTTTTAGAATGAATATGGCACATATCCGCAGAACTTGTGGAGTCAGCCTTCGCCAAAGCTATTCTAGAAAACACCGTAGTGTGTCACAACCTCACAAAATCCACGGCTGGAGTAAAGATCAAGTGGGTAGAAACCCTGTATGTGACCCAAAATTATTGCAACAAAGTAAGCAGATACCTTGACAATGTAAGAGGATCTGTGTTCACTGCATTCCAGGGTTTCGAGGGACTTGCATAAGAGCACTAACGAACCCCTAACAACAAGGACTCTTCCAATTTGCATGAACTGTGGTTCACCATTGTGCACACTGTGTGCAAAAATATCACCTCTGCGGTAACAGTAACCACTTAAGCTTGCAGTTGTAGCTGTCGAGACTAGCTCTTTTTCAGTCACTTTACGAAGAGCTGACTGCTGCTCCTCTGGAAGATCACCTACACTGAGCTGCTTTGCTCCAGTTGTTTCAAGATCTGAGTCTAACGTGCAGCTCGACATTGCCTCTGCAATGTGCGACGGTTTATATGAGGCTGTACAATCAATGCACATACTGCTTGTAATAGATTATGAACAAGCTTAAGTTACCACATAAAAGCCTGACATTTTGTAGTGGCTAATAATGTGGTGAATTATACTGCAAAAAAAAAACCTACAGCAAATATATGATATCACAAGAGCACACTTAGCAGCATGGGCGTCGGCAGGATTTTGTCTTGGGGGGTGCAAACCTCTGTTGCATCGCGGCCGGGGGAGGGGGAGAGTGCTGGTGTAGCTTGGGTGAGGGGTAAATGCTGGCGTGGCTTGAAGGGGCTAGTGCCCCTTTTGCAGCCCCCTGCCGATGCCCATGCTTAGCAGAAAACACGAAAGAAAACAGGAAACCTAAGAGCAGTAAGCAGAGACTGACAAACAAGTGTAGTTGTCACATGTAGAATAATAACAAAATTATGCATATAGAATCTTCATATTGGAATAGCAGAAACACAGCTTTAGCGCAACAGTTGAAAGAATGCCACATAAGTGATAGTAATCTGCACAGCAGTTAACATCAATGCAATTATGTGCTGACAAGGATGATGGCAAGGTGTGGAGACATCGAATTACTGTCCTCCTAACTGTGCATTGTAGCGCCTATGGCATTACACCTCTTCGTTGTGATTCTCTCAGAAGGGTCGGCATTTGATTACATTGTAACAAGGATGTGCCAATAAATAAAGAGGAAAAATAGGCATATCAGTGTTTTGTTTACTAAGATCACCTGTAAGCCAAAAAGATGCAGGCAACTTGGCACATATCCGCAGAACTTGTGGAGTCAGCCTTGCCAAAGCTATTCTAGAAAACAGCGTAGTGTGTCACAACCTCACAAAATCCACGGCTGGAGTAAAGATCAAGTGGGTAGAAGCCCTGTATGTGACTCGGAATTATTGCAACAAAGTCAGCAGATACCTTGACAATGTAAGAGGCTCTGTGTTCACTGCATTCCAGGGTTTCAAGGGGCTTGCATAAGAGCACTAACGAACCCCTAACAACAAGAACTCTTTCAATTTGCATGAAATGTGGTTCACCATCGTGCACACTGTGTACAAAAATGTCACCTCTGCGGTAGCAGTAACCACTGAAGCTAGCAGTTGTAGCTGTTGAGACCAGTTCTTCTTCAGTCACTTTACGAAGAGCTGACTGCTGCTCTTCGGGAAGATCTCCTACACTGAGCTGCTTTGCTCCAGTTGTTTCAAGATCCGAGTCTAACATGTTGCCCGACAGCTCATATGCCTGAAGAAGCTGGTGACGTGTTGCAAGTGTAAGGCAGACGTTCTTGAAGTTCTTGGTCTTGGATGCAATGTTCTTAAAATAAGAATGCTTAGCTTCAAATCGCATGCCCCAGTAACGGCGTGGTGGGCCATACTTGAGTATATACTTTGGGTAGTGGAGCAAGAAGTGTAGTTTCGGTGTCACCGCTGCATTTGGGTACTGCACTGTGTACAGTTCCAGAAACTCCTCCACTTTCACCTGTAGATACGGCACACAGCTCTTTGGGATTTTCTCAGCCAAAATGATGTCAGTGATGTGCCTGTATGCCAAGTATACCTCCCAGTGAGGATTGCCTTCAGGAACATCTTGGGCATATATCTGGGGAAGCACACGAAACAAGCACCATTTCTGGCTTGCTGATCCCCTCAGGGAGGCTTTGCCATTAAGAAATGCAACCTTAACGGCAGGAGGGGTGGCCTTCTTATCATGAAATCCATACTCAAAGGATGATATCCTTTCGAGGTCCTGCTTACGGATCACTCGGTCATCAACTAAGCCCCCCAAAACATGGCGAAGGACACACTCGATACCCCCTTCGAGTATGTCATGCATGGCATCAGGAGGGAGTTGCTCTGTGATGTCAAATTGTTCTAGAGCTTGTAATGGTGAAGGACCTGTGATGCCGTACAAGGGCCCATTCACAGTTGGGTCAAGTGCGAATGCTTCCATATGGCTCTTATGGGCTGCACTTGTCCTCTCGACACAATCATCCAATCTATGCAGCATTCGCAGTTGTTTGTGTGATGCTAAGCAGTAGCGGCAGACTCTGCCTCTGCTAAAGCAGCACTGGAGGCCTGCCAAGCGGTGCATCGAGAGGTTGTCTCCAATGAAAGCCACAATTGCAACATGAAAGTGCAGATTTGCAGCATACACTCCATTTTGTTGTATTAAATTTAAGTCTTGCAAAAGCGGCTGCAGCACCTTTTCCATGCCATGTCGTAACACAACACGGTATTCCACAACCAGAAGCAGGTGAATCGAGCTGAGTTTTGAGCGGTGTCGAGGATGCAGATTTAAAACAGAGAAGTAGACTGCTAGAATCTTGTGCCGTCCAGCTGCTCCACTGAGTGGATTCACAAGCTCCAATTCATCTGTGTACAATAGCAGAAATATCGTGTTGTTACTGCTGTCCCGAGTGAGGTGGTCATACCTGCTGAATGCATCACCATCGGTGAAGTCGCAGAGCACATCTTGAGGCTTCGCACTAGGCTGTGAAACGCACTCCAACAAGTCTTCAGATTTCAGTAAGTTCGCAAGCAGTTTAGCGATGGGAATGTAGCATTCGATGTCATTGAGACTGCCGGTTTGCAGTGGCACTTGATTAACCTCGGTGTAATTAAAGTGCTCCGAAATATACTTTTTTCTCATGTGGGTGCTTTCCAAGTCGGAAAATATGTTGCTCACTATATCAGTAGCATTCAGCTGACGTGGCAGGTTTTCCACTATGCATGGTGCCACACTTCCTTCCATGAGGAGCTTCACTGTTCTTTGTATTAGCCCATCAATGACATCGTTAATTAGAGACTTCAGAATGGAAAAATTTCATCAGTGGTGCTGAATGGCAGTTTCAGCTTTTCTGTTACTTTTGACATAGAACATGGCCAATTGTTTCTTGATATGGTCACGAAGCAAATGTTCGAGGCAGAATCTTGACTATGTGCTTCCGACAAGGTTGGGGCAGCAGGAATAGAAACATCTTCAGTTTCTTCATTGGGGCCACAGTCAGCTGCACGTTCGTTGACTATAAGGCCAGCAGCATTTCTGTGCACTCGATACACGTGCTTCTTGTAGGCGAAGTAACGCCGAAATGATTTCGCACAACCGTCTATTCCACACAACACGTGAAAATCTGGCTCGATGCTGTGGACTCTCATGTGGTTTACAACCCGCTTGATGGAAGTTCCCCAAATGTGCACCTTGGGCACTGCGTGATTGGCATTGCCTTTTTTTTTTTTGCTCAACTTGGAACACGTTGTGAATTGCACATAGTTTGACACTGGAGTCAGCATCAATAAGCTCTTCAGGTACAGCTCGCTGCACACATTTTGAGAAGCAGAGCAGTTGATGTCTCAGGCTGAAGACGGGGACACACAGCCACAGAGGTACCAGCACGAAACTGCGAACGACACACAGGCACACAAAATAAATCGTGAAACTGATATTCACGCACTCTCGACGTACAGCAAGTCGGTATGTTTGTCTGCTGTTATCGCGATGTCAGTTTCATGTCGCCGTGATCGATGATCGTCGAGTGTATTCGGGCCAGCAAGCTGACGATCGTCGACCGGAGATGGGCGGTGACAGCAACAATTAAGGCGGCAGTGACAGCTAATTTTCTGGCAAAAGCGAATCACTCATGACAATCAGCTGATCGCGTACGGCTGTTTCGGCTGCAGTTTCGGATTGCTACCGTCAATGAAGTGTCTCATGTGCCACTTGCTGCACACGTATTCAGCAGCAAAGCGATTGACGTCTCACGCTGAAGACAGGGACAGCACACACACAGCCACAGAGGTACCAGCACGAAACTGCGAACGACACACGGGCACACAAAAGAAATCGTGAAACTGATATTCACGCACTCTCGACGTACAGCAGGTCGGTATGTTTGTCTGCTGTTATCGCGAGGTCACTTTCATGTCGCCGTGATCGATGATCGTCGAGTGTATTCGGGCCAGCAAGCTGACAATCGTCGACCGGAGATGGGCGGTGACAGCAACAATTAAGGCGGCAGTGACAGCTAATTTGCTGGCAAACGCGAATCACTCATGACAGTCAGCTGATCGGGTACGGCTGTTTCGGCTGCAGTTTCGGATTTCTACCGTTGCCGTAGCTTTGTGTGTGAGATAACGCATTGCAGCAAAAAAAAAAAAAGAACATTTGAAGTTGTAATGGAATAGTTGAAAATGCGTAGTTTGTTTTTAAAATGGTTTTCTTTGATATACATATTGCGTAACTTTGAGCCGCTTGCGCGCAATGCGAAGATATGCCGTGGCGTACTTTTCTCTCATAGTGTCTATAGTTCCGTTTTCGTGCGTTAATTTAGAATTTGCGTCGTACGCTTTGCCGGCTCTTCTGTTCTTTTCGTTTGTTTTTTGACGCTGTGAAATGCTCAGATGCGTTGCATTTTTCGGCAAATTCTGCCGTCAGCTACATATTCCAGAAGCTCACACCCTGGAAACTCTAAAGAGCGCGTTTCTTCTGAAGTTCCCAGAAGCGAGAACAACGGAGAATCTTCTTTTCCAGGTGAGATATCCTCCGTTGCATTTCAGAAAGAGATTGCTGGCAATCCCTTATTCACTTTTTTTAAAACCATATTGCATGGGTGTATCGCTTAAATGATATCACGGAACCTTTGTCCTCTCGTAGCGAGGGTGCAGCTGCTGAGCTTTTAACATAATAGAAAATATTTGAAGGTGTATTGCACTCTACCCAAGACAAACACAGACACAGTATGTGTGTGACGTATTTTTGTTTTTTATATAATCATAAATACCAATTACCCTGTGTATTTCAATTTGACATGCCTTCATGAGCACTGTGGAAGAACTCACTTTTTCCCTTTTTTATTGCTTCGATCAGCACTTCAGCCATTAGCTCTTTAATCTATGAGGTTACTTCCTCTTCAGGGCTGACCGAACGCGATAATGTTACTTCAGTTGTGTTTATAGCTAGCTCATGTTATTTGTATTGCGAGTTAACCCACATAAAAAAAAAGTCAGCATGAACTTTCTAGCCCCAAATTATTACTCTGCTTATGTTTAAATGCACGTTACAGGACCCCAGATGGTATAGATTAATCTGGAGATTAATCCACCTACACATACATAACCATAATATATTTATGTAGATTTTAATACATAAAGCCCTGAATTTATTTTAGCTATTCCTGCCTTCCAACTTTCACCACGTTACTTTGATAAATAGGCTTTCATGTCCGGAACATTCATGAAATTATTGTCTGGCAGTGTACGCTTACTTTCTTGGTCATTTATGTGCAGGTGTATGACACTGAACTTGGTGAATTCCTGGACTGGGAAGAAAGCACAACTTTAGAAGCAGGCTCAAAGATCAGAGCAGTGCAGCTGGAAGAAACCACCAATGCAGCATCCACCTGTGACAGCTGAAAGCAGTGTAAGAAATACTTAACTCTATGAGATTAATGGGAACTAACAGACAGCAATGCCAAGGAAGTATTGGGGGTGTTATTTGTACTAATTAGAATATAAATGTGAAGAAAGTAAAGTGGACGAAAAGGATAACTTGCCGCCGGCAGGGACCGAACCTGCGACCTTCGAATAACGCGTCCGATGCTCTACCACTGAGCTACGGCGGCGGTCATCTCCCCGTCCACTTTATAGGGTATATATGTGAATTGAAACTTAGGAGTGTCAGTCAGCGCCAGTCGCAGCCATGGCGGCGAGTGTGGAACACTCTTTTTTCTGCCTTTTTGGCGTCACGTAGCACGTGATCTATTTACGAGCAGGCAGCTGACCAATAATCCCTCGCATACTACCTGAAGGCATCAGGTCTGCTAGAACGAGACCCTCGCTATGAATGAAGGAAATAAGATTACTTTTAACGGCTCGTTTTTCTTTGTTAGACACAATATTAATGGGAACTAACAGACAGCAATGCCAAGGAAAGTATAGGGGGTGTTATTTGTAATAGTTGGAATATAAATGTGAAGAAAGTAAAGTGGACGAAAAGATAACTTGCCGCCGGCAGGGACCGAACCTGCAACCTTCGAATAACGCGCAGGTTTGGTTCTTGAATTTCAGTGCAACTCTGAGTTACAGATAACTCCCACTATTAATAATCTTAAAATGATTTTCCCTTTACTTATTTTCGAGCAGACAGGTTGCTTTCATAGGTCACCTTAATACTTCCAGGCCTGAAGTTGCAGCAGTGGAAAAAGAATCTACACCAGATCCCAAGAACTATGTTCTTCCCACGCCCCCCAAGGATATCCTGTATAACCTTTCAAAGGTGACAAAAAGGTCGGAAGTCACACCAACCTTCCGTCGTCGCATTATCGAGTGGCTCAGTTTTGACCTTTTCCGTTACACAATGTGAGTATGTTGTTGTTTATCATTGTGCTCTGTGACAATATGCCCTGCCAAACTTATTGGTGTTGTTTAGTAGTGCTTTTAGGTTATGCGCAACTGTTACATTGGCTGCAACAGTGACTTTTCCTCCTCCTCTGTAAGTTTCCTACCCTCTTCCCCAGTGCAACTTAGCCTACTGGGCTCAGCCCTGGTTAACGTTCCTGCTTCTTTTGTCCTTCTCTCCACTCCTAATCATTTCATGAGAGTTCAACAGAGTGTCAATATGTAACAAGTATTTATATGAAAAGACAACAGCAAATGTTGTATAGTTCTTTATACCTGTGGGCTTGTAATAAAAAGACTTTCAGTAAAATATGTAGTCAAGAAGCAAAAGTACAGTGAGTTCACTAGATAGAATGTCTGAATAATGGCCCCTGCTTCAAATTTTCTACAGAACAGTGAAATGAGAGCTTTCACAGCCACCACAAGGACATTGTTCATGGCGAGGCCATTATTATACAAGAGGTGCATCCACAATGTGGCAGAAAGAAATATTAAGAGAAGTTTAAGAAATAAGTTTAATGCCTCAACAAAACATCTTAAAATAGCACAACTGAAGCTTGTCTGCATGTATGTACAGTCGAGCCCGTTTATAACGAACCTGAGCGTGACGCGGCGCCCGTTCGTTGTATCCCGAAGTTCGTAATAAATGAAAAAACAGCTTTTAAAAAGTTACAAGTGAAAACCCAAAATTTATTTCTTCGCAAAAAAGTCCGTGATGCACGTCTGCTTCGAGAGTGCCGATGCGATAAGGGTGGTCTCCAGTTTATTTAAAGCGGCAGCATGCTCCTCGCCGAGGCCCTTGGCATAGACAAGTTGCCTGAGGCTATCTATGTAGCCAATTGCTACAGGCACGCTTGTGGGCGCTGGCTCCAACGTTTCATCGTCGTCGTCATCCGATTCCTCCGAGTCGCTCTTGCCGCGCACTTCATTGACAATGCCTCATCCGTGCACGGTTCCGCGGTGTCGGCATCGTCATCGGCCATAACGAAATCATCCCAGCAGATGTCGCGCCCTCCCATGTCGGAGTCGACAACACGCTGCCAGCAAATCGCCGCCGGAGTAGTCCTCTTCGGAAGCTTCAGGGTCGGCATCGGCTCCGGACGTCGGCGGAAGCCGGCCTTGCGGAAACAGTTTTGCACACATGTAGCCGTTACCTCCGCCCACGAAGCCTTTACCATCTCCAGAGCTGAGTACAGCGACACCCGAAGCGGCAGATTGGCTGCCGGCCGGTCAACAGCTATGAGCATGACGCTCCACAAACGCGGCGCCTATAATAAGCCTTAAATGCGCGGATTATACCCAAGTCAAGCGGTTGCACTTTCGACGTTGTGTTGGGCGGCAGGAAAAGCAGGGTCACTGCCGTGAGAGAGGCTTGTACGTGGTGCGCGGAGCAATTGTCGACCACAAGCAGCACACGCCTGCCTTGCTTGTGCATGTCGCGGTCAAACTCGCTCAGCCACTCTGCGAATAAATCGCGCGTCATCCACGCTTTAGCACTATGCCTGTAACGCACAGGCACATAGCCCCGAAAGCAACGCGGCTTCTTTGACTTGCCGATTACAAAGGGCACGCGCCGGTCGCTGCCATCCATGTTAGTGCACAAAAGCGCTGTGACGCGCACTTTACTGTGCTTGCCGCCAGCACATGTGTCGCCTTTCATGGCGTGCGTTTTTCCTGGCAGCATCTGGTAGAATAACGCAGTTTCGTCTGCGTTATAGACGTCTCGCTCCGCATAGCTTAAAATAGTGTCTCGGTTTGCTTCAAGCCACGAGGCAACGTCTTGGTCGCTGGCCGAGGCCGCCTCACCGACAATCGATTTAAAAACAATGCCATGACGCACCTTAAACCGATGTAGCCAGCCATTTCCTGGGCAGAAGTCGGGAAAATCCAAAAGAAATGCGAAGTCTTTCGCTTTGGCCAGCATCATAGGCCCACTTATCGGAATGTTCCGAGCCCGCGCGTCGACGAACCATTTCAGAAGCGCTTCCTCCACGTCCGCGTAGGTGGCCCTCCGCAGGCGCTTTCTGTCCGTCGAGTTGGCATCGGCACTGATTATCTTGTCCTTGTTCTTTAGAATCGTTGATATCGTTGACTTGGACACGCCGTACTTCTTAACCAGCTCGCAGTTTTTAGCGCCTTGAGCTAGCTCGTTTAGAATGGCTCGCTTGGTAGAAATGTCCAGCGCTTTTCGCTTCGTGCCATCTGTTTGCGCGGAGGGCTTCCCGTCCGCCATCCTTACACACACGCACACCAACAACGAGCAAGACGCGCACGTGCGACACACAAGCAAGTAAGCGTAGAACGGCTCTGCGCCCTGTCTGAGCTCGTTTCTACCCAGAAGGAGGAGATGAGATAAAGGATAAACGGGGAAGAGAGGAGAACGGCCTTGGGGTAGAGTCGTAGAGTCGCTGTACTTGGGAGAGTGGCCTACGCGCGCAGCGGTCAGAGAATCTCATTGGGGCGCCGGTTCGCGAAGGGTGAAAACGGCTGTCGCCACGGGAGGATCGTGAGAAAGGTTGAACTCCGCGGCCCCACCG
>NC_051179.1:0-38164 GCF_013339695.2 Rhipicephalus sanguineus | reverse complement strand
CTGTAAACCATTGCACTGCCATTAACATATTCCACTCTTGGTAGTGATGTAATTGGAAAAGCGGTGGGTGACAATCCTTGCATTGTGCCTTGACTTTTCGCACTAGATGTCACAGAATTGGTAACAGCGGTTGCGGTACGGGAGTGACAGTTCGGGGTCACGTGATCTGAGCCGAAACGTCACGTATATGCGTCACTCTGTTGGGTCACTTCCTTTTAGGAAACAAGTCAGCGGCACGTATCTCTGAACCCTGGTTCTGCAGCAGTGATGCTGGCAAAACGACACGCGCCAACCACTGGCACAGGCAAGCGAGCGATATAGCTTGCCGCTGTCCCAATGACGTCATAGTTCTCGCTCAGATCCCGAGAGGTGCTCTCCTGCGGCACCGTGGAACACGACAGATATGGCGCCGATAATGATTGCAGCGCTAGAAGAAAGTGAGCTTTAGAAGGCGGCCCCAGCCTCCGTGACACCGCGATGGCGTGTCTTACTGCAGGGCTGTCAACTTGGCCAATCAAATCGTGGCTTAGCATCAGACTCTCCGTCGCGTCTTGTCACGCTGCAAAAAACAGGAAATGCTTTAAAAAATGGGCGTCATCATCATGAGGCGCGCGTACGGTGGTGGCATTGACGATCAGTTTGGTTCTTTACCGCGAAACACGGGCTTTTTTGCATTCTACTCACATGGGTGTGCGGCGTCGGGATCTAGCGCTACACCACAAGACCCTAAGGTCTTTTAGCAGTTTACCGTACGGTAATACTGCACCCGCTAAAGAGTGCACATGCGCGAATTTTACCGTACGGAAATTGTTGACGTGTGTTGTAAGCTGCGCATCTTGCGAAACGTGGCTCGTGCTTGGCTTCTCCTAAGCTCATCAATCATGTATCGTCGCGACGTTGGGCGCCGCTATCCCTCACTGGTGCATTCTTACCATAACAATAGTAGATAATTTTAGGGCAAACTTCTTCGCATCAGCATTTTGCCTGACCGCGGCAGCCACAAGCTTGGCAGCCTCAGCAAGTGGCGCCATCTGACGGCGTTAGCAGGTGTGCTCACTGCCGGTGCAGATTTTTTGGCAGCCACGTCATTCCGAATGAGCTGCCTTTAAAACTCTTTAACGTCAAGCCCGAAAGGATTTTGCGTGACATTACTCTGCAAACTCCAGGCAGCCATATGATCGTCGTCATCGCGTTACCGCAAGTACGGTGCTGAACCGTTTCCGATTGCCGTAACTTCCTAAAACATTCAATTGAGCAGACGTAACTGTAGTTTCTTGTTAGCTTGTATTTATTTGTACACGCTATGCGCCACAAGTACCCTGACATCGACAATGTCAACTAATGCGACTAGTTCACGCGCAGAAAACGATGGAAGGTCGCGAGGCAACACTGGGGGTGTAATACGTGCGCTATATCAGCAAAAAAAAAAAAAAAAAAAAAAAAAACGAAGAATACTCTCAGTGGCGCTCAAATAAACACAACACCCTGTATAGTAGTGAATAAGCGCGCGATTGTGTGTGTGGGTGTTTCTTTTGGCGTCAGATGGTGTCGTGCAGCAGCTTTGCTTCTGAGCCGTTGCTCTGTGCGGGACGACGCCCATCCACTGATTTCTGTAAAGTCTTTCCAGCACACACGTGGTTCTCATCGTGCGGGCCCGGTGTGCAATGTCCGTATAGGCGCCTTATTATATTTGGGTCGGCAGCCACTGTCGCGGCTTTGATCGATGTGTGCGGTGCGGATGTGTCGATCACCTTGTCAGCGGGACGGCACACGAGAACAATGCATCGTCCTTTGTTTCTCTCTGACTAAATATACGCACGAGGTACGTGTAAACGCCGTGATTCGCGGCTCCAGATGTGCTCGCGTTGCACGTCACCGCTGGAAAAGAATCAACTACTGCATTTGTTCGCGAGGTACGTTAGAATCGAGCCGACATACATTGTTACACCCACCTCGAATAAGGCCGTTAAAAAAAACAATAAAGTTTACTGTTTGCTCTCACGGCAAACAGGAAAGATGTATTGCCCAGTGGTACCATCCATGCGTGCGAATAGCAAATTAGGGTTGGAGATGTTTTCTCTGGTCAGCTGAAAGCTAGGCTTTAAAGATATGAGTCCAGAATACTCAGCGTATCCGTGTTGCGCGTCTGTGCAAAGTGTTCATAATAAAATATTCAGGCAATCGTGGTGCTGGTCATGTTATTACCAAAGTGGGAGGCCTGTGGAAAAGATAGCCTTATGATGATTGTTTCGTTCTCTGCAGAAGGATTACGGGAGTACTTCAGCAAGTTTGGCGACATCACGGAAGTCATGGTGATGAAAGACCCCTCCACCCGGCGCTCCCGGTAAGCCACGTCGACTCAATGAAAATATAATCGTCCTTGTGCAATCGAGAGCAAAAAAAAAAAAAAAAAGCTGTGCTAAAAAGTTGTAAGATGTTCCGAGCTGCATCAAGCACGCAGCGCACTGGCGACACCACCGACTCTTCGATAAGCTCCGCATTGTAGCCTTGCTTCATGGCGCTTTCACCAATGTCATTGGAGGGTATTTTACCCATTTTCAAAATTTCCCCGCTAAGCTGAGAGTACATCAGGCGCAGGGGCAATATAAAGCGCTACAAAATGTTACAAAGTGATTATCGAGCTTCTAAAGAGAACATGAGAAACAAGGATAAGGGAAAAAAAAACATTTTCTAAGCAAACGCATCGAAATAGCATCAACGTCGCAAGCAAAAATCTAATGCTGTACAATTGCACAATTGTACTATACAAAGACAGTAATGAAGGAAGAACCTGAAAGAAAGCATTCGATCGTTGTAAAGAACATGCAGTTTATTTGTCTTTCGATTTGCAAGTACGCGCACTGTGCACGCGCAGAAAACACTGGCGTGACAAGTGTGATGGCATGAAGCATAAGTTCGCGTCGTGCAGGTCGAATGAAGAATGCAATTTTACTTGAAGTGCGACGCTGTACCATCACGCGCACTGTTGACACACGCACAGGGCTAGAGATAATGGCAAATTAGCACGAGCAAATTACCAAATAAATAAATAAATAAATAAATAAATACATAAATAAATAAATAAATAAATAAATAAATAAATAACATAACATGAAAAACCAGCAGCAGACCGAAATTGAAGAGAAAGATACGAAATGTGGTTTATTATTAACGTTTCCGGGTCGTGGGACAGCTTTCGTCAGAGTGAGCGTGGGATTCAGGCACTGCTTACAGGTGCGTAATGACTCTACACTGTCACGCAGTACATCGCAATTTGAAGCGTTGCGAGCAACAAGCTATAAGCGCATGCTGTGAAAAACGTAGAAAACAACAACAAATAAAATAATCATAACGCGTTAAACAACACAATCGCGTCACTGCCTAGTGCGATACCGGAAGCGTGAAATGTGAAGTACGCATCGCATTCGTTGTCCGTGGCAAGAAACTGCATCCCAATGGAAAAGCAATCTGCAACACAATCGGGCAGAGGCATCAAAAAAGAAATTAAAGAGAGAAACCCTCGAGGGAACACTGTGCGTCCCAACCAATAAGATCAAATTTTCATCATCGTGGAAGTGTGCAGTGAACTAAAAAAGCACGCTGGCCAATTTTCCCGCGCTTTCGTATAAGCCACGAGACACAGTAATAAACTTGTGAATTAATAATGACTCCAGCATTTCTGGTTAAGATGTTATATGATATAGTAATATGTGTTTGTGCTTTAAGTCCCAAAACCACGATATGATTATGAGGGATGCCGTAGTGGAGGGCACCCAAAATTTCGACCACCTGCGGTTTAACGTGCGCCTAAATCTAAGTACACGGGCATCGAGCATTTCGGCTCCGCTGAAATGTGGCCGCCGGCGCCGGGATTCGATCCCGCGACCTTCGGGTCAGCTGTCCAGCACCAAAGCCGCTAAACCCCCGTGGCGGTGTGCGATGTTATATGAACTCGGATTTGTAACATTTGTAACAGTCGCCCTAAATGGTTCGAAGGCATGCCTGGCGGCTTGTCTAGATATTGGCAAACTCACAGTGCACGTGCGCTTTGGGGTTGTTGAAACGATACAGGAATGCAGTTTCGCTTCAAGCGACATACTGCAATTAACAGACATCATTCAAGTAAACAAATTACATTCTCCGTCTCACGCGTGAAATCGCCCTGAATTTGTTTTTTTGCTGAATTCGTTGACGGTGCTCTTGTAGCCACGCTAGGACCTTGCGTCGAGGTTTGCGACATGGATGTGGAATATGATCAATTCTAACTTTGGACTATCCCGCAAACTATTTTAACGCGCGTATACTCTAGGAAAACTTTCTTAAGATGCTCGCTTTTCGTCAACGTGTTGTAATGTTTCTTGAGGCATGTTTGCAACATTAACAAAAGTCGGTGCTGGGCAGTTGGTTCGTAGTCTTAAATGCACAGAGAAAAAACGCTGATGGCGCTTCCTGTGCATCAGTGTTCTTTCTCTGTCCAGTATTTAAGTTTGCGACATAGGCGTGAGAACCATCTTAGCACCGACGGGGACGTTTCTCTGCCAAATGTCCGTAAAGTCGTGGTGCACATTTGACCGATCTCAGGAAAGCCACAAAACAACATAGAAATGTGAAATATTCACGAAATGGAAGGAAAAATTGGGGGACCCTTAAGCTTCGCCTTTAAGAGTTGAACGCGATAGCGAAATCCGGCCCCTAGTGCGCACTTCAACAATAAGTGCCCACTTATTAATGTGTATTGTTACACACACAGCCCCGCCACGGTGGTCTAGTGGTTATGGCGCTCGACTGCTGATGCGAAGGTCGCGGGATCGAATCCCGGCCGCGGCGGCTGCATTTTCGATGGAGACGAAAATGTTGAGGCCCGTGTGCTTAGATTTAGGTGCACGTTAAAGAACCCAGGTGGTCGAAATTTCCGGAGCTCTCCACTACGGCGTCTCTCATAATCATATCGTGGTTTTGGGACGCTAAACCCCAGATATTATTATGTTACACGCACACAGACACACACACGCGCGCGCGCGCGCGTACGGTACAGGTTTTTGATATAAGCATACCTGCCAAGTCTCCCGGATTACCCGGGAGACTTCCGGATTCTGAACATTTCTCCCGGTTGTACGGGTCATAGGAAAATCTCCCGGAAATCCAGTTTTGCCCCGCGCGTCCAGTGCATTGCGCGCCCCGTGCGTCACGGTGACGCGAGGTGGGACGTTTCGCGTACAGATGCGCTACACGCAATTTAAAAATTGATCCTAAATGTGTTATAGGTTATATCAGCCGTTAATATTTCGTAGATGATGCGTTTGTGTACACAAAAATCTATCCCACAAGTTATCTCGCCTTCAAAATTTTGTGTCACTACTGCTTTAAGTGGAGAGCCCAGCACTTAAAAGGGTAGCCGCTACCGATGTCTGTCGAGATAGCGTGTTCGCCAGCGCTCGCGACCGTCCCCGTCTCCACGGCGCCCATGCCTTGCACGTGGAGCGATGTTATCGCATGTGCCCTTCGCGCGATGGTGACGGCCGGGTCGTTTCATCTCTGCTTCAACCGCGTTCGTCTCTAGCGCTAGCGCGCATTTACTCGCACGTGAAACAGACGATGCGTAAGCGATGTTATCGGTTTGGACTCTGTACAGATCAGCGGCGACCGCAAAATCTCTCTGACAGTGTCCATATAATTGCTATCGCAGTACCCCCCCCCCTCCGTTGAGTAGATCTCCCGGATTCCGTTTCTCCAAACTTGGCAGGTATGTATAAGGCAAGAGTCGCATGGCCTCCAAGATACACGCCGCGCGCTCGCCATCTCGGAGGACATGAAGAGTCTTACAATGCCTCACAGATGGCGGCACATTATCTAGCGTTTGCTGTTTGCTTGATCAACGCCTCCTCTAGAAACACGGCGTTGGCTTGATACGTTTTCCGCTAGATGGACATAGTTGTCCATTTTTAGAGCTGTTTGAAAGTTTGTGTGTGTTTTTAGGCGGCGATGGCTGCACTATCCCGGCCTTTTTCGACGTAGTTTGATGGCCTGCCAAATGCGTCTACAAATCGCCGAATGGGCTCGTTTTCGTCGTGACACCTGCCGAACAAAATGCGTTAAGGAGACTCCTTCCACTACATGGCATTTATGTAGTGTTTTTTTTCCGAGCTGCCGCAAGTAACATCGTGGCTTTGCGGTAGGGACACCTGCTTGCCACGTGAACGGCCCGGGTTCGATCCTCAATGAGACCGAAAATTTTATTGTTTATTTTATTTGCTTCTTTCTTGATTTTTCGCTCACAACCAACGGTGCCGACACCGACACGGGAATTTCTGCGACATGAGCTCTCTAACGCTATCGCGTTAAAACTCTCCGCAGTACGATGGGCAAGGTTGTGCGCACACAGGCGATGACGCGGCACCACGAACTGCGCAGCAGCGGATCAGCCCACGCCAGCCGAGATGTGGACGGTGCAGAGAAAAGTTCTGCGGCTTGCGAAGCCAACCGTCGATTAACTTGCATAAAGATGAAATCAAATGCCTTAACAGTTATCTCTCACGTAGACCACCACGCGTGCCGGATTGATAGGTTCGCCTATTGCATGGGCATGCGCAGATAAGTTTTCGTGTCTTCTTCTTTTCCGCTGTTGTGCATCTATTCAGTTGTTAGTCGGCGTTTGTGGTGTCCTGACTTCTTCCTTGTTTCCGTGTTTGCACGCCCTGTGTTTTTAGGGGCGAAGCTCCTTAAGGCGGCACCCGTCGTCCCTCGTAGTCGTCGTCGTCGTAGTAGTAGGTAGTAGTAGTAGTCGTAGTCCGTAACAAGTCTTACGCTTTGACCTCCAAGGTGGTGCCGGTGGGAGATTTTTCCTGTGCGTTGTTGAACAATAAAAAATTCGCAGCGTGCGCGTTAACTAAAAGCCGAATTCTTCTGTCTCTCATTCCCCATTAGCAGCCATTGGCATGTTCCAGTAGGAAACGTTAGTAGAAGTAGAAGTGTAAGTGTTAGCTAAAAGCCGACTTCTTCTGTCTCTCATTCCCATTAGCAGCCATTGTTTACCTCTAAGGTAGTGCCTGGTGAGATTTCTCCTGTGCGTGATTAAACAATAAAAATTTTGTTCAAAACGCCGTTGATTGATGAAATAAACCAACGAAAGACGCCAGATGTTTTGTAAAAGCAGAACGAAAGAACGCCAGATGTTTCTAAAGCAAAACGAAAAGACGCCAGCTGCTTAACGAAAGACGCCAGATTTTTCTAAAGCAATGGTTTTCTAAACAATGAAAATTCACAGCGTACATGTAAAATTAAAGTGAGCTGCAAGTCGTCATAACTCATCGAACCTTTAGTATAAACGCGCCCGATCTCACGTTGGTGATGATGTACTGGGCAGAATTCACGGAAGATTCATGGTTTACCGATGAACCTCCGCAGCTTCGCCCACTCATCATCATTCACTCCGTGGATATGCTGTGATTTTTTTAGAATGGACGTTCACTTCGCCTGACAGGGTTAGGTTTGGCCGACCGAGACGATTCGCGGCCATCGACGAGCCGTGTTGTGCACGTCGTCATCTCTCCAGGGCAATCACTCCTGTCAGCGGAAACCTGGAAACTCGAGAAGAAGCTAAGGACCGCACAGCGGAACGAAAAACGATAGCCGTAAATCTGAGAGATAGGAAGACAGAGCTGGTCAAGAGAAAGAAATGGGGCAAGTTGCGTCGTGACAGACTGTCAGTTGGAGCGTCGGGATGGATACCAACAGATGGCAGGAGCGACGAGATTAACAAGGGATGAAATGGAATCGCAGGACATTAGAAGTCACTGGGAGGGCCTTCGTACCGCAGAGCACATCAAATAGGCCGTCGACGATGATGAGAATAAATGTACGAAAACGCGCAGAAAAATAAATAAAGTTGTAGAAGTATCTTCAAAAACGTTCGAGAGTTCTGTTTAATACGTTTGCAAACAACGCAAGTTGTTAGTCGATATCGGAATGTAAACGACTCATTTTTAAGCTATAACCCTGGCTGTATAAGTTGCTGACGCAATTTATGGCGCGTTCAGCGCATGGGACAAAACGGGGCTTTTTGCACCATCGTGCTACAAACGGCTTGATGACTCATTGTTTCCATCTTGTGTACGCTAGACCGACGACACATTCGCGCACTTACAGGACGTAGCGATCTTCCCAGCTTGCTTCCACGAAGACAACGTGGGGCACGCGTGGGTAAACGTGCACCTTTGTGAAAGCTCTTACCGATTTTTGCGATGACATACCCAACGCTAGAATGCTTCGCGCGCCAGCGTCAAAGCCATGCAATGAAGAAACGAAAGCGGGGCGTCGCATTTTAAAATAAATATTCAGGTGTTTTGCAGGCAGCGCTGGAATTTCTGGCGTACATAGAGAAGTCGTCTCTGACGACATTTGCTACTTTTGTTTGCGGCTTGTCTTTTATTACGAGCCTTGACACAGTCAACTGAAATGTTTAGAGCGCCAGCAGCTTCCTCGTGTGCTTATTATTTTCATTTTTTGGAGCAGTGTAAACTAGAAAATATGTGCTTGCTTGCTCTTCATCACGCGTGCCAACGGAAGGCAGTGCGCGCGCGCTTAACGCGTGCAGCATTGAAAATGCGCGCGTTCGCGGGGCCAGGACGGCCCAGGCGGCAACTCATGCTGCACGCATCTTTCCTGGTGGGCTGAAATACCTGGCAACTATTTGGATTGAGGCTGCGTCGCAGCGATATCGACCTGTGCGTTCCCCGTAGGCAACGTCGTGTACAGCGTTATGGCATCCTCAGTACAGCGGCTTTATGCGACGGCTCTTTCGAGGGACGACTCACTTTCAAAAAACCTGTGGCCTGCAACGTATGCGTAAACTGAAGCGGCGGCACTGCCCTTGAAGGACAGCAGTGGGAATGCGATTTAGAGCACGTATTTGTAAACTGGAATGAGTGCACAATAGGCTTCCCAAGCAACGCTTAGCGGCGCTGCTGGATGGATGGATGGATGCTATGAGCGTCCCCTTTAAAACGGGGCGATGACATGTCTGCCACCAGGCTCGAAGAAAAAAAAAAAAAAAAAAAAAAAGCTTCCTTGTTTCATGTTGGCCTAATACCTTATCTACATTGATTAAATCTATGTTATTATACCAAAAAATATAAATTCACGGTCCATCTCTCTGCCTCTTAAGGCAGAATGACCTTATTTTTCCGCCATTATTTATTTTTGTTCTTTATCTCTACTTTTCTGCCACCAATACGCTGCTCTTGACAAGCAGCGCCATCTATTGCAGAAAAAGAGAAACTGGGGTGTAAGCAGCGCGCGTTTTCCCTTCTCTCCACCGCGTTGCTGCTCGCTTCTGTGCACGTGCAGAGCTCTCGCGGTGCACTTGCGGCGCCTAACAATGTACCAACGTTTATAGAACCAGGTCAGTTGTAAAACTAAGCGATGTTGCACGGCGCCGCCGCCATCAGCGACAGATGTGGCGCTGCTGTTGCATCAGGATTCACTCGCTCCACTCTCTTCAGCCGGCGTTGCGGCGCGTCAGTATCCGTGGAGGCTGCTTAATTCTGCGAGAGCAGTTTTGCGCTTTCTATTGTGCTTCGGATGTGCTGCGTGTCTTTACCATGTCGACATGTGTTCCCGGCTGTACGAGCGGTTACAGGAATTCTGTGGGAAAATTGTAGCGCAAAACAACACAAGGACCGACAAAGAACACGGGACGTATTCTTTGTCGGTCCTTTGTGTTGTACTGCGCTATGATTTTCCCACAGAAGTCATGAACCAACTAGCCCAAGAAAACGCTTTGCTAGGTTACAGGAAATCCGAGACTCCACGACATTCCTTTTGGGCGTAGGGTTCTTCAATGAAGGAAGCCGGGAAGGAAGGTGGGGGGGGGGGGGGGGGGGGGGGGGGGATTGTTTCTGAATTGTTTCGGCCTCTTCAGCTGGCTACGTGCTGCTCGCAACACTTCCTCCTGCTGGAGAATGTACCCGTAAAAGTTGTCGCTCTGCGCCAGGGGCGTAGCCAGAAATTTTTTTTCGGGGGGGGGGGGGGGGGTTTCAACCATACCTTAGTATGTTCGTGCGTGCGTTTGTATGTGTGCGTGTATATAAGCAAGCAAAATTGAAAAATTTCGGGGGGGGAGGGGGGTTGAAGCCCCCCCCCCCCCCCCCCCCTTCGCTACGCCCCTGCTCTGCGCACAGAAGTACAGTCAAAGTAACCAAATTTAAGCCCTTCGCAGCCACCTCTGTATCACCGCAACATTGCTTCGTGCGTGGTATTCGTGAGATCTTCGTGTTCTGGAACGCGACGCGCGGTGTCGGGTGTGCGTTGGATCACAAAAATCTCTAACTGGACGGTCCGGAATAAATCCTGGACATATAGCTGTCCCGACAGGGACGGCTCGGGACGCTGTATGAAATGTCGCGACAGTCCCACGAAATTCGAGAAAGTTCGTAACCTGTTTGTGCCCCGCGTGACCCTGACCAGCGAGCGGCGTGGAATCGCGCCATTTCTCGATCGTGAGGACAAGAAAGTGTCCGACATATCACGTGTATGTGATATGCACTTTCATGAGGAAGATATCCTGAAGACTTTCGCTCACATGGTCAATGGTAAGGATTAAGGCTGCAATCGCCAGCGGAAAGCCCCGTCGAAGGATGCGCCCCAAAGATATTCTCGAACTTGCCTTGATTTGAGTGATCCTAAAAATTGTGCGGTAAATAATTTTTTACAATTAATTAGAGCTGTTTTGATAAGGTTTAATGCCTGAGACTGTAAATAAGTTGTGCCGTTTGTGTGCATCACACCATACATGCAATATCTGAAAAATTGTTTTTCTGCATTGCGTGCGTAAAATAAATACAATTTTTCTTTATGTAGCAGGACTGAAATTGTGGCGTGCAGTACACACACGGCGATTTTACCACTCAATAACTGCAAGTAACGACAGCCGCGATACATAGTGAAACCTCCTCACTTCAAAAAAGCTAAAGTGAAGAATTATCGGAAAGAAAACAGCGCAAAAAAAAAAGACGGAGCACCAGAAAAAAGGCGCGCTTACTTGCAACAAAGATTTATTCGTTAACACCGCGCAATACTTGCACAGTCCAAAACGAAAAGACAGAAGTACCAACACGCCGAAGCATCCACTATAGCTAAAAAATTTACGCTACAGGAATGCGGCATATAGCTAATTCCTTATAGGGTAATAGACCGATTCATATGTTACGCTATCAAGCATCAGTTATCGTGGGCAGTCTAGAAAGCCATAGCTTAACTGACTTTACCTTTCCGCTGCCTAAATATTACTCAATTTTACGTTGCAGCGGCAGCGCAACGGAAAATCTCGATAATTACAGTCGGTGAGTAAACAACGGAGCCCTTTCTGAACGGCTGCCGCGGCGTCTTGCCACGCAGACTACGTGTTTTCGTCTGCTAGCAGAAGCTTGTTGCGCCGCCAGCGCCACCAAACCGGAAGCTGCCCCGGCGCCGCGCGACGGGTTGGCTGACGCGGGAGTTTTGCAACTTACCTGGTTCTATAAACGTTGCAATGTACCGCTTGCAGTGCGGCTTCAAAAGGATTTTCAAGCTTGACTGGCACTTCCGAAAAGCGAACTTGATAAAATGAGAAAGGCTCGTCAATCACGTTAACGGTGAAGAGCAGACGATCGACGACAACGACGCCCGACTCAAAGCGAAATGCATTTCCCAAGTCGCGATTACACCGTGTAGGACGTATACCTCGAGGTAAGTTCTCATTCTGTCATGTAAGATGAATAATGGTCCACATGCACTCCGAAATGAAGCCGTAACCACTATCGATGTTCTGCGGCGTGGACTACGAATCATATGATTGTTGTTTTGATATGGCATGCTCACAGTAGCAGCCGTGTACTTTCGTGAACAAACGTTTGCGGCGTGCGAAAAAAAGATTATACGGCTATGGCACTGCTTCCTGAGAAGGTTGGAGTCAAGTCCTCCGTGCCGCTGGAGAATCACCCGCCGATTAAGACGCGAGGCAGCTAGCTGAGCTTTAACCACTGTGAAGCAAGATGAACTGCTCGCCTCGTTTTTTTCGGCTCTCGCGTCATGCTTGCAGTCTCTATGATATCGACTTGACAGGCGTATACAAGCTGCTGCGTGAACGCGGCTAGAAAATCGCACAAAGTCAGAAGGTGGTTACTTCAAGGTTGCAATTGCAAAGCATGTATTAAGTGCCAGTTATATTTAGCGGCTTAAATATCATCATCAGCCTGTCTACGCCCACTGCAGGGCAAAGGCCTGTCCCATGTTCCGCCAATCAACCCGGTCCTGTGCTTTCTGCTGCCACGTAATACCTGCAAACTTCTTAATCTCATCTACCCACCTAATTTTCTGTCTCCCCCTCACGCGTTTGCCATCTCTTGGAATCCAGTCAGTTACCCTTAATGACCACCGGTTATCCTGCCGACGTGCTACGTGCCCGGCCCATATCCATTTCTTCTTCTTGATTTCAACTATGATGTCCTTAACCCCCGTTTGTTCCCTGACCCACTCTGCTCTCTTCCTGTCTCTTAAGGTTACACCTATCATTTTCCTTTCCATCGCTCGCTGCGTCGTCCTCAATTTAAGTTGAACCCTCTTTGTAAGTCTCCAGGTTTCTGCTCCGTAGGTAAGTACCGGTAAGATGCAGCTGTTATATACCTTCCTCTTGAGGGATATATCACCCTAATAAAGCGACAAAAACAAAGCAAACCTGCAGAACGATGTCAAAGCTTGCTGAAAATGCACAGACGCCCGTTCCGGCGTGATAAAGCAGCCTTCCCAACGCGTGAAGCGAAGGCGCCGAACTTCTGACGATGTGCCGAGTTCAGTTTTAATTCAACCAACCGCGCAACGCTAACGGTATAACGCGAATGTGAAGGAAGGAAGGAAGGAAGGAATACGAAAAGGAGAAGGCAGGGAGGTTAACCAGACAGCAGTCCGGTTGGCTACCCTACGCCGGGGGAAAGGGGAGTAGAAAGAGCGAATGTTCAACAACGACGGGGTAGGTCTCACGAGCACGGGGAATCAAAACACAAAGTTGCTTCACCACAACCGTAACTGGACTTTAACAATACGAGAAGACAGCGAGTAATCATTACTGTTGTCGCTGCGTGCATGCGCCGCGTTACTTACCGATTCAGGTAGTCGGAACGAACGAAAGCGATGAACTCAGACAGCCAAAATAGAAGGCGAGACAGCGCTGTCAGCTATCCACGCTTGCCGCCTTTATTTCTCGTGCGACACGCCCGGGAACCGATACAGTTTAACACGTGAATCGGGTGCCTTGGTGTTGTCTGCACTGTTGTGGCTGGCCACTAAACCGCAATACTTCGGACCACGCTTGCGCTTCCGCGGGGTCGCTTCTGCCATCGCGGAAATGTGCAGCTTCGCACAGCAAGCCTCTCGGTTCAACGTACCCAGCTGACGGCAACCCAGTTACCCGCACCGAGAGAAGAACGCGTGCGCACGTGCGCTACCGCTACCGTGAAAGGGGCTGAGTCGGCCGCGCCTAAGGTTCAGAGCTTTCCGACAGAGCCGCAGCGCGGCTGGCGCGGCGCTGTCGTCGCGCCGCAAACTTGAGCTTGGGTTCCCTATACATGTAGGAAACGAAAGAAACGCATCGTTGCATGTCGCTTTTTTGTTTGCTGATGTCATATTCTTTTGCAGTCATTATTTTATGATCCCAGAGAACGAGATATTGTGCGTCCTAGGTATGTTGACTGCATGTCAATTTTGGGTCTGTGATACATCGCTAGTATGCGAAATATTAAACGCAACTCGTTGATGACAAAGTGTCTTTGATTTTCTCCACAGATATACTTATCCATGTTAGGTGTGCTTTTATGAGTTGCATATCGCCTTCTTTGTCGCCGTGGTGCTGTAGTGGTTATGGCGCTCTACTGCTGACCCGAAAGTCCCGGGATCTAATGCCGGCTGCGGCGGCCGCATTTAGATGGAGGCGAAGTGTTAGAGGCCCGTGTACTTAGATTCAAGTGCGTGTTCAAGAACCCCAGGTAGTCGAAATTTCTAGAGCCCTCCACTATACGGCGTCCCTCATAATCATATCGGCGTTTTCGGATGTGAAACCGGAAGAATTATTATTGTACCGCCTTTTTTGCCTGCGTAATATTTAGACTGGCTTCTGTTGCTCGTAAGCTTTGTATCTAAATGGCTGATTGGGCGAGTTGGTTACGCGCTCGTATTTTTAAAGGGGCCCTGCAACACCTTTCTTAGTTATATTGGAATAGTCTTATTATGACGTAAGACTCTTCACGAGTTATATGCCGCAAAAATTTTTCGAATCCGTCAAGTCTAAGTGGTGTTACCAAATTATAGAGATCACGTTCCGCAGCTTTCTCCCTCAACTCAACGCCGCGAGCGCGCGGACAGCTAGGCGGCGAGTCGGGGGAGGGAGCGCAGACGAGCGAGGCTCCGCCCAAGAGCGCCGACGGAAATTTTTTCTTCATTTTTTTTCTCTCTGACGTCTGGGCGCAACCACGTGGTCTGTGCCGCCACTTCCGGTCGGTTGCGTCGTTCTCGTCGAGCGGAGCCGTATCGCGCGTGCTTGAAAACTGCGCGTCGGTTTGGTAATCTGGGTGTGCACCTCGAACGCCGTAGTGTTTTCATCGCTTTGCCAACCATGGAAGCAAACCTGCGCGCTCTTTTGGAATGAATGACAGCTGAGATCGGTTTCGGCCCATACTCCGATACACCGCCTCGTAAGACGGCACTGGCAGACGACTCCGAAGCGCCGCCATTACCGGACGCCAGCATGTTATCGGAGACATGCTGCACGGCTGCCTCGGTCGGTCGTGAGAACGTGCCGACGATTGCAGTTCCCAGCTGACGAGGCAACACTCGAACGGCTGCCACTCTCAACGGCAACCGGCGATGGTCAAAAGCACAGAAATATTCACGTTTTCGGCACTGCGCATGGCGAAGAAAACGGAACCACGCAACTACGAGCAGACGAGCTGTCGGTGAGACCGGAAGTGCTAATATTAATTGCGTGTTCGGTGTTTTTAACGCGATAACAGAATATAAACATACATATTATCTACTTATTGAACTCAAAATTAACAACGAAAGTAATAATGAGGGTGTTATCGTGATTATACATCCAGCCAATGGTGGAACTGCCGACAATCGCGTCATATATTGCGGACTAATACATCATTTGTCGAGAGAAGAGGGAGCGATTTTCAGCTGACTTTGAGAATTATTGTAAATTCCAGGCCGTGCGCATCGCTATAAAATTTGGCTCGCGTGTTCTCGGGAGCCTCGACTACCAATCGGCAGCGCTTTTTGAGCATGCTCGAAAAGTGTTGCAGGGGCCCCTTTAAGTATCTTTGTGTCTAAGCTATCGGAACTAAGTCCCCGTGTCCTAATGGCGCGATCTCCGGTCACAGCGGCTGCTTCTAAATGGGGGCGAGATGCAGAGGAACACTCGTGTTGGCACGTTGAAGAACCCCCGGGTGGTCTAGATTACTCTGGAGTCCCCCAATACGGCGTGCTTCACAATCATATCGTGGTTTTGGCACCTAAATCTGCAGAAATATTATTATGCCACATCATTCATTATGATGTGGCATAATAATAATTTCTGCAGATATGGTGCAATAAATGATAATTATAGGCAAAGGTCTGGTGAGGGACGAAAAACCGGTGAGTGATTAATATACAGAAGAAACAGAAATGACCCGAGCAAACTCTCCTGAAGCAAACACTGGACGCGACTGAAATTCAAGTTACAGTCAGCAGACGTGCACTGTTGTCTGCATGCTGAGAAATCAGTCATTATAACTGATTTCTCAGCATGCAGACAACAGTGCACGTCTGCTGACTGTAACTTGAATTTCAATCGCGTCCAGTGTTTGCTTCAGGAGAGTTTGCTCGGGTCATTTCTGTTTCTTCTGTATATTAATCACTCACCGGTTTTTCGTCCCTCACCAGACCTTTTGCCTATTATTGTGCATTTTATTGCACCATATCTCGCTATAAAAACTATGCAGCTCTCCGAAATTATTAGTTGCCGTCAACAAATATAGGCCTGCAGAATATGACCCCAGATGGTCGGAATTCCCGCAGCCCTGCACTACGGCGTCGCTCATAATTATGTCGTGGCTTTGGGACGTTAAACCCCGACAATTATTATCGTACTGCATTTTATCCTACTGTTTGGTCCTTCTTGCGATAACTGTGCCCTGTCTCAGTAATTCTCTTCAGCACTGTGGAGGCTGCAGGGCTCCTAAGTCAACAGTTAAGGCTGAAATCTCTCACGATGTACTTATCCACGCCGCGTCGCCTGTACCTCAGCGTCCATCTGGCGTTTGCCCGTGCGCGTCGGGCTAGTAACGCGAGCAAACGACAGCGCCGATAAAGAAGAAAGAAAAAAAAAAAGACATGGCTGCACCCATCGAAGCTGGCGCCCTCCGCCTCGAATTTATCAGGTCGTCGTCGTGCACCGTGCAAACTGTAAGTTCTAAATCTATGCTTTCGTTTGCTTTATATTTGCGTCCTAACGCTTCGACAGCAATGTGTTCGTGACTATTTTGCACTGTTTACGAGATTCACTCTCAAATTCTTTGCGGGTTAGGCTCAGCCAAACGAACAACTGATCTCTTTAATGGCGACAAAATGTACCTGATGCTTTGTCCCCAGCGTAAGATGGCACAAAGCGGTGGCTGATTTCACCAAGTTCGCATCGAATCTGCACGTTGCATTGTAACCACGGTCACAGTAGTTAAAGGTAAAAGACGTAAGTGCCAAGAATAAACATACCGATGTGATCTAAAACGTGCCACACAAGCGCAGGTGTCACAACCCCGCCAAGGTGAAAATATGTGAAACTATGTCTTGCTGCGCAGCCATGCGGCTCACCCCGTAGCTTTGGTATTGCAGCGTGATAACGGTGAGATTGAGTATAGTTTATTATCCATCGTATGTTCGTGCTGTCATTCCTTATTTAATACTATCAAATGATGGCCTACGAGGGTACTGTGAATAAATATGTTAGAAGATGTTTGTGTAATACTCCTAACTAAACTGGACGTTATATCCTGGCTTTGCCGTGGTTGTGAGCGCTTCATCTTTCAGCTCTTTCACCTCGCCTAGCTCTGTATATCCTGAGTGTCATCGCATGGAGCGAATCAATTCAATCCGTGTCTCTACATAAGTAAAATTAGCGAGCACTAGCTTGCGATGGCCTAGCGCGATGCAAAGAAAAGGAGGGGAGCTGTGTACGGAAAACTTGCAGGCCGCTTTTCCGAGGGCGAGAAGCCGTCAACGACCCTTTCTTCTTCGCAATGCCCATTCAACCTTCTGCTATCTGCTGCTCTTTATCATCAGCAAAAGGCGCGCTAGTACACGCGCTGCACCCGTCAGTACCACATCCATGACAAACGACGCATTGTGCCAGACTTCTCACTTGCTGCATTCATCACATACTTGTTTATGCCAGACTTCTGGTCATCCGTATGCACGCAGGTTCGAGACTACGTCGTAAGATACAAAGGTGCACGAACTGAGGCTAGCATTCATGGCGGCCTTTGCACGGCGTCGCTCAATGTCGTTATCGTCTTAACGCTTTAATGAACAGTGCGACCATTTGCGAAGGTAACGCAACAGCTCTTGCTTGATGTTGATAAGCCGGACCAAAAGCGCGCTTGTAATCGTTTAGGTAGGGACATAATGTCACCACCATTACAGATTACATTATGTAGTGGCAATGTCACGGACATTCTGCCTTCGGCATTTGCTCTTTCAGCACTTATTCAGACCTATCTGTATCGGCCTTTGCCGCAACGGAAGCTGCTATTGCTTAACCGTAGCGTTCCAGCGCGGCCGTGAATGATTAGCATATCGTTGCGCGGTATACACATGTGGCTTAACCCGAAGAAATCCCTAGTGTAAACTGCCGAAACGTAGGAACAAAGTGTAATGCCTGGCCAAACAGCCCCTTTGGTCAAGGTTAAATGGAAGTATTTCTTAACGAACTTCTGCGACTTTGAGCGTATCTATCTATCTATCTATCTATCTATCTATCTATCTATCTATCTATCTATCTATCTATCTATCTATCTATCTATCTATCTATCTATCTATCTATATCTATCTATCTATCTATTTATCTGTCTGTCTGTCTGTCTGTCTGTCTGTCTGTCTGTCTGTCTGTCTGTCTGTCTGTCTGTCTGTCTGTCTGTCTGTCTATCTATCTATCTATCTATCTATCTATCTATCTATCTATCTATCTATCTATCTATCTATCTATCTATCTATCTATCTATCTATCTATCTATCTGTCTGTCTGTCTGTCTGTCTGTCTGTCTGTCTGTCTGTCTGTCTGTCTGTCTGTCTGTCTGTCTATCTATCTATCTATCTATCTATCTATCTATCTATCTATCTATCTATCTATCTATCTATCTATCTATCTATCTATCTATCTATCTATCTATCTATCTATCTATCTATCTAGCTTTGCGGCCGGTGGACCAATCTTCATCGCAGACTCTGATGAAGGCATTTCCAGGTTCTGAAATATATATCCAGGATCATGTGAAGCTGTATGAGAACAACGCTGGTATTCGATCGGTGTCGTTATGTCAGTGCACCTGCCGAGGTGCCCTCGTTTGTGCAGCGCTTTCGGTAGAGCAGCAGCTCAGAGTGCGACCGTGCGCACAAATTGATTGAGCCCCGCCGGGGTCGCTGAACCCGTGTCGGGGCAAGCAGAGATGGCCGTGCGCCAGTTTGACCAACCTTGGGACGGAGGTGTATTTTTCTTTCTTCTTGGATATGCTAGTTGCCATGAAAACGTCTGCACACAAGGTTCCCAAGAAGCAGATCGAAGCCTCTCGAGGTTCGGCCCTTGTTGGACCACTGCTGAATCTATACTACTGGCGCATCTATTAGTACGCCACTCATTCTGCTATATACATTAAGAAGTGAAGGAGGAGGTTGCTACCTTTTCAGGGTAACTGCGAAGGGACGAACTGTTAGAAATTCCTTTTTGCCTTTTTCATGTAAGTGATGCTCTCTCGATCGTGAACTTGTCGACGATCAGCCGTTTCTGATATGCAAATGTGATATTTTGTCGAGGTCGCTTGTCATTTCACGTTGCCGCATTTCAGTGTTGCCTTTCATTGTTCCATTACATTGTTTCACGCACGACCGTCGTTTTCGCAGAAGTGTTGTGCTGCTAAGCGCGTGGGTGAAGTCCCAATCTCTGGTGTGGAGGAAGGAAAAAGTTATGATGAGGCATTGTACAATGTGACAGAAAGGAAGGAAGAAAAATAGTGGGTCAGGCACGCACACGTCAAGCTTCTTCCCTTTCTCACTAATCGATCGCTGCAAAAATTTGTCGTCTCCGTCAAGTACGCAGCGGAGGCATTTCTCGCACGTTTTAAGTGGTTTGCCGCCTTCTTTCCTCCCGACGAGCGAGCTGGAAGCTACACAGGGAGGGGGAGAGAAGCTGCGTCAGTGCGTGTCATCGCCTTGCGGGCACAGCGCGATCGCCTTCTCTCGTTGTTGTTCCGAAGCGCGCCAGTGTAGGTGCTGCGTAGCTTTACCACACTGTCGAGCGTGGCGCCCGTCGCGTGGCGGCACCCCGTGTGGAAAAGCGCATCTGGTCCAAACGCCGCTCTTAGCTATCGTGCTATAGCAGCATTCTGTTGTATGACGAAAAATCTGCTGATGGCTCTCCGAAGAAAGTGTACAGGCCTCTATGAAGTATGAAAAGAGGGCGCCTGAGAAAGTAGCGACGTCGCGCTCCGCTTGTGAACTCTCCTCGCCGCGTACGACTACAAGATTTCGCTGAGATTTTCGCAGCGGCGTCTGCTTTCCGCTGTATCTGTTTCTGACACGAAGGTGTTTTATGCCGGGGTCCGCCAAGACTTCAGTGACGTATTTCCGACACGGGAATGACGCCGAAAAAATCCGCACGATCAGACGGCAAATAATAACATTAAAAAAGAAGTTCCGTCAACGGGAGTCGAGCCCACAACCTCTCGCTCCGCGACAAAAGATGCCGGGCAACAGATGCCGGGCACGCTAACCACTGCACCACGGTCACACACTCTGGAAGCTTTACAAACCCCCCTTTCATATCTCACACTTTCCTCTCACAGTGCTCTTGGTCGGCGGTGGTGAAGTAATGCATCATGGCGGCCACCGCGATTAGCTCCTGCAACGCGTCCGTCCCATTCCGCTCGTTTCCAATAGGAGAAGCGCAATTTTGTCAACGCCTTAACACACCGCGAGGTGGCGACCTTAGCCCAAGCTTCGGCCTCGCTCATAGCATTCATCCATATTAAAGGTGGCTCTGCGACGCGCTCCTTCCTCGCCTGGCTGTAATACCGCGTTCCCCGCTTACGCTCGCACCGAGAAAATCGCGACTGGGCTAGACGTGAGACACGACGCGCGTTGCGTTTTCCTCTAGTTCGGCCGCGGTGTCCAATAACTTTTTAACATGCCGCGGGATGTCGACCTTAGCCCAAGTTCTGATGAAGTTCTGCGTCTAGTTAGCGACGCTCCTCTGGCTGTCACACCGCTTTCTCTGACTACTCTCTCACCGTTAACAACTACAGCTACCACAAAGGTTTGTTTATTCATTGATCATCGACGTTAGTCGTCGGGATGGAGATGTGCCACTGCGCGTCAGTGCGATTGCATCCACGTTAAACAGTGCTATAGCTTGCCAAACTCCAATAGACATTGTGCAACCTCTCTTATATCAGTGTACAGTAAACATTCAACCACTTCTGTACGACACGTTTTACTTTCGTGTTATACCGATCACTATTACGGAGGGATCAACCATGTTTACTTAACTAAGTACTAGGGGTGGTTCAGGACCTCTTTCAAGCGCCTACTTATGTACGTGTGTACCTAAGTACGCATGTAATTAAACGTATGTACCGACGCCGTGATCATACGCGCTGTCTATAATTGCTGTCATAGGTGCACGCGTGGAAATGTTAAGAGATATCGATAGGTTTGCGTTCAGTGCAGGTCACCTAGGTTGGGTTTACAAGAACCGGTGAAATATAGCCAAGAACAATGCTTTCTGGACTCGCGGACAGACCAGGAGAAAGCATCTTTTTCACATAGCAGACACGATATATTAGAAAGCGTTGCGCCTTCTCGTAGAAGATTGCTATTCCATACGTGCTTACTTCTCTGCGCGAGCGCAACCTCGGCGGGCAGCTGGAGTGTTCGCATGTATTTCGACGTCATTGTGGCCACTTTTTATACCTCGGAACGCGTTACTCATGATGTCCAGATGTAGATACCGTCCGAGTAGATTGGGACGAGAACGGATGTCTCGGGGCAGTCAGCCAGGTTGGTGATCGCCAAGTTAAAAGCTCAATGCTCTGCCTCGTGATAGTCCACGGTGATTGTTATGTTTTGACATCCCACCATGCTCTCTTTGCACTAACAGTGAGCAGCTTAATTACTGTCGAAACACTGCCACCCATGCCGACATCGTTCAATACCGCAAGAATGACGTGATGCGTTTTGGTGCCGTAGGCGCCTATAACGCCAAATAAAAAAATCACAGCATATCCACGGAGTGAATGATGATGAGTGGGCGAAGCTGCGGAGGTCATCGGTAAACCGTGAATCTTCCGTGAATTCTGCCCAGTACATCATCACCGACGTGAGATCGGGCGCGTTTATACTAAAGGTCGATGAGTTTATGACGACTTGCAGCGCACTTTAATTTTACATGTACGCTGTGAATTTTCATTGTTTAGAAAACCATTGCTTAGAAAACATCTGGCGTCTTTTGTTAAGCAGCTGGCGTCTTTTCGTTTGCTTTAGAAACATCTGGCGTTCTTTCGTTTTGCTTTTACAAAACATCTGGCGTCTTTTGTTGGGTTTATTTCATCAATCAACGGCGTTTTGAACAAAATTTTTATTGTTTAATCACTCACAGGAGAAATCTCACCAGGCACTACCTTGGAGGTAAAGTATGGCTGCTAATGGGAATGAGAGACAGAAGAAGTCGGCTTTTAGCTAACGCTGCGAATTTTTTATTGTTCAACAACGCACAGGAAAAATCTCCCACCGGCACCACCTTGCAGGTCAAAGCGTAAGACTGGTTACATACTACGCTACGAGGGACGAACGGGTGCCGCTATAAGGAGCTTCGCCCCTAATATCACCGCAGGCAATTGCTTTTACTAAACTGAACCGGTGAAGCGAGGTAACGGGCAAGTTTTACAACATTAGAAGGACGACACTGTTCGCATGTGTCGCGGTGCTACTGCGTATGCGGCTCAGCCTACCTGAAATGTTCGCGAAGATGATTTCTGGGGAAGGGCGTTCGAGCAATTCTGGACGCGCCTAACGTGCAGCTGCTGCAAATGCCCTTGTCGGATTCCTCAGCTCTGCTCGACGATGCCACGAACGTGCGTCGGCTGCCATTGAACGGGGAAAACGTGAAGCGGTGTGGGCCACGGAAGGAAAGAAGGAACAGGAGAGAAGGGAAAGCCAGGGATGCTAACCAGTCTATATAAGGACCGGTATGCTACCCTACACTGGGAGAAGGGATGGGGGAGCTTAAAGATAGAGAGGGGGAGAGCGCACAAAGTTGCACACTTCACAGTCATGATAACGCCGTCCGTCTATAGCCGCCGGTGCAAGTCTTCCAGAAGCTAAGCACTGCCTTCGTCGCCTTCACCTGCGACGACCTCCCAGGACGACACTGCAGACGAGAAGCCAGTGTGGGCCACCGAGTGAGTCACACATAGCAGCCACCTGGCGTCGATGGCAAGAAATTACAGGGGTCCGAAAGCACCCTCGGGCTTCTGAAAAAGCACATCCTGCCGAACACTGCTAGTATGAACTGCTCAGCCAACACTGCAGTCGTGCGCCGCGTAAAGGTTACAAGCGGAGCGCGAAGTTGCTCTTTTTTCAGGCGCCCTTTTTTTCAAACATACGCCGGTTCTCACTCTCGTCAGTGGGCGGGCACCTGTCACCTGACGTGACGCTTTCTGTTTGTCCGCGTCGCAAAAGACAGCATCCTTATTCGCCAATATCCGACATAAATCAAGAGCGGTGTTGGATCAGATGCGCTTGTTTCCCGTTGACACTGTGTATAGTAGTTGTTGCAGTTATATGAACAGGTTGAAATATTGAAAAACTTCGTTGCGAGTTTTCAAAAAGATCACTCACTTCCGGGGAGGCCAACTGTTATCTGCTGAACTCAGCGCGTCCGCGCACGTTCGAGCGTAACCTAAATTTGGCCGCACTGCCTTTTCGGTATCGCAGCCTCTTGTGCCTCGCTTGTTCGATCTGTTTTGAATGTACTAAAGTGGCCTCAAATCTCACAAGACTTGTGTGTGGCATTGAGTTCTAACGCACTGATCTCGTGCTGACTTGATCAGTGCGTGCACAGATCGAGTTACTAGCAGGTCTTAATTACAGGCGGAGAGCGGCCCCTCGTGAACCATGAGGTTTGTAATATAGCTTAGGGTTTTAACCACTATTTTCTTTTGACGGAAAATGCACCACGATCATTTAACCTTTCGATAATACACTTGACGTCGAAGATATCCGAAGATCGATTCAGCGGCAAGGTCGAACTAATACAACCTGAATTCTACTTTAGTAACTTGTTGTTAGGCTAGTTGGTGCACGTTACAAGAAAATTCGACCACGCAAACCACCGAGAGAAACGGCGAAAGGAAAACGCGTCATCTCGAAACTTCCGACTTCCAAACTCGGCAAATCCTCTTCGCGTGTCCGACCGACGTTTTGCCACATCCACACAAAGCTTGCACTTCAAGCGGGACCAATCCATTCTTGATGTGGAACGCCAGGTATCTTGCGCGGCAAGTAGCATGGGCAATAAGCGCGGCTAAAGCATAGGCTCAGAATCCTGACTTCCACTGTCAACTCACTGATTGTTTCAGTCGTCTCAGAGAACAGCCATCGGCCTATGTTTACACTTACGTAAGGCCTCTACATAATTTGCGGGGCGTCATGCAGGCCCGGGTTAACACCTTCGGCTTCGGAAATTCATCGGCTCGTCGTGTCGTGCACGTGTGCCCTCTCGAGTGCTTCTCCATATATCTACAATGCTTCGATCGCCCGAAATTCGCGGACAAAGGTACCTTCATTTGGCCCAACGTATGTGCATTCTGAATTCAATAGTAAATTTCGCGCCAAATCACGACCACACTGAAATACGAAGAAACACATAAACAGGACGGGCTGTCTGTGTTTTCTCGTATTTAAGTGTGGTCGTGATTTTGGCGCGAAATTGACTATTGAATTCAAACATGCGCCAACTAGCCCAACAGCAACTACTACTATGTGCACTCCATGGGCGTATGCTGTCGGGCAATTTTCGTAATTTCTTGCCCGCGAGCACCCACGCGTCCAGTGGCAGCAGCGTGTTTCTGAGCTGTTTAATACTGCCCGTCAGGGGCGTAGCCAAGTGGGGGGGTTGGGGGGTTCAAACCCCCCCCCCCCGAAATTTTCAGTTTTGCTTGCGTATATATACACGCACACATACAAACGCACACACGACATACATAAAGTATGGTTGAACCCCCCCCCCCCCCCCGAAAAAATTTCTGGCCACGCCCCTGCCGCCCGTGTTTGCATTGTTAGGGGTCTGGGCCAGCTGCCGCGCAGCAGCACCCCTCAGAGACGAAGACGAGACACTGAGCAACACGTATTTATTATTCCAAGACTCGGCCGCGACTCACTGTCAACAGCCACTGAGCGCGAGCCGCGAGCGTGCCCGTGTCCATCGTTCTCTTCTACCGTCGGCGCGCTCGCTGCTGCCGCTCCCATAGCATATAAAAGCTACACACGCAGACGCCAGAGTTACAGGAGCATTGTAGCGCGCCCACATAAATGCATTTAAAGCACGCGTACTGTCGCGAGCTGCATGCGGGGGCAAGCAGCGCCTTCTGAGCAGCTGAACAATAATGTATTTCCGCAATTAGCACTTATTTGCAATTTGCGCTTTAGCGTGGCATACAGTTCTCTATAATTGATATGGGAGACCAGCGCTGGATAGGTGGCGCGCCGAAAAAGGGCACTCTGGGGAGTCGCGAATAACTCAGCCGCTCGCATGGCCTCCGCGCCGCCGCTATTGAGGCAATGCCGCTCGCACTCAAACGACCGGCCGCACTTAGCGGTGAGCGCACGCGCGTGCTTCCCGTGCTTCATTTTGGCGCGACACCTCGAGCAGCCATGGAATATACTGCTCTATGGTTTAGAAAAAAAAAATAACTTTGTCTGAAGGCCTTTCTCAGAAAGCATTGGAAAACGGAGACAAATCCTACAAGCAGACTACTCTGTGCAACGGCGTCAAAGAGACACTGCTGTGCCTTGATGGCGACTCCGTTCACCATTTTCTGTTGCGCCCTGGGATTTGTGTCAGCATCACTCACAGCCTCCATTGATAAGTACGTGCGCGTCGATAAGCTGCCCACTACTGCGAAAAAAAAAATGGCAAAGTATCTGCGTCAACGTTTTTCCCGTGGTATGTATGCCCAGCCTGCGGTATGTATGCACGCGGAGTTGATCAAGCAAACCACCGTGCTAGCAAAGCACTTGGTGTCGCGCTGTTAGCTCGAGGGCGCGGGACGTTCCCGGCCACGGTCCGCATTTCGAGGGGTTGAAATACAAAGAACACCCGCGTACATTTATGTGCCATTAAAGAACCCCAGGTTGTCAAAAATTTACCACACTTTGGCGTGCCTCATTATCATACCTTGTTTGGCACGTAAAACGCTATAGCAAGTGTCTATGTTGATAAAGGTTTATTCTAGCAGGCTAAGGCAAGCGAAAAAACTAACACAGTGTTAGGCGAATTAAACGGCGATAAAAATCCAAGATATTTGACCCTTTTCTACGAGGCATTAATTGCGATGGCTTCGCCGCGGAAGCCAATACACAAAGTGCTTTACCGCATCGGCTGACTCCAGTAAGCTAAGCTTCGAGTGTCCGCTGATTTGTTCGTGACAACTGTCTGTAGCACAAGTAAAGTCCGGAGGCATCCATCGCGGGCGTATTTCTTATAACTTTGCACGGCTTCGGCGCGAGTGCCCCCGTACACATCTCGACGCAGTTTCCTTCTGCGTACGTTTGCAATTCAAACCTGCCTATTGAGTAGTTAGTTGCTTGATACTTGGAGACTACCTAGTATATTACTAATTAACCTTGTTAAGCATCACGCCACCGCGTTAAAAGCGAATGGCAAAGGCGTGCCCCGATGTCAAGCTATTCTAGGAACGTTGGTCAAGCACAACATCCAAAAATTTACCAGTGACACGTCTCGCGCAAAATAAAGAAGTTAATGCGCATGCACTTCTCCTTTGTGAATGTCCATGTGTACTTGGCATTCCTTTTGCACAGATGACGCAGTACGAATTCAAAGAGAAATATGTATTACACTCTTCCTCAGTGAACAGCTGTTCTTCAGAAAATAATGGTTCTTTGAATTGCTAGCACAGGTCCACAAACTCACTCATGAGTCCACTCGCTCAGACTCACATCGAGCCATGAGTCTGAGTCTGAGTGAGTCCGGGTGAGTATGTTTTGGTTGAGTTTGAGTCCGAGTGAATCCGGTTCACAAAAATATTTATTGATTGAGTCCGAGTGAGTCCTCTTGAGGGAGATTTCGGTGAGTCTGACTCCGAGTGAGGCCTAAGCGCAAATATATTTCCTGAGTGAGTCTGAGCGAGCTCCGCCCTTCGTTGGCCGACCTATCGTTCTATCCACACAGATTCAACTGTTACTATCAGGCTTATGTCGGCTCACGTTTTATACTCACGTCTACTCACGTCTACTCACACATACTTCAACACACTAGAGTCATACGCCAGCTCAACAGTTATTGATCAGAGGCATGAGTTACAGAGTGGAGTGACTTCTCGTTCCCCGCAAACTCTTTCACGGGAAGTTCTTGATAAATATCTTGTGTGAGTCATATCTTACAATAAAAATGTCCCTTACAGGATTGCAACCACTATCACTCGTATTTGAAGGTACGAGATCAAAAGGCGTCAAGTAGAGCAACCAATTATGCAAGACATTGGCGTTGACACCAGGGTTGAAAATGCTAAATATGCGCTAATGGACACATGAGTCCGCACCTGAGACTTCACTCAAACTCAGATAGAGCTGTGACTCTGAGTCTGAG
This sequence comes from Rhipicephalus sanguineus, assembly GCF_013339695.2. Lineage (NCBI taxonomy): Eukaryota > Metazoa > Arthropoda > Arachnida > Ixodida > Ixodidae > Rhipicephalus > Rhipicephalus sanguineus. The sequence goes on along the minus strand of NC_051179.1, from coordinate 11,001 downwards.
TAAATCCGAGGTGAGTACTAATATTATGGTGAGTTTGAGTCCGACTGAGTCCGGCTGAGAAAAAACTTCAGTGAGTCTGAGTCCGAGTGAGTCCGGTTGAAGAAAATTTTGGTGAGTCCGAGTGAAGCTCCTCATTTTTGCCGACCTATGATTGCTAGTATACTTTATTCACAGCAGTGGACAGGTTGGCTTGTTCGCAATTCAGAAGTTTACACACATAACACAGAAACACGAGAACTGTAGCAAATAGGCACAAACTTAGAAAAACTCGGCCGTATGTGCCTCCCGCGTCCACCTGCACATTATGTTGAAGTTCCCTTATACAACAGGCGCCTTCAACTATGCTACGATTGAAGAAATATCACTCAATCTACGTTAGACGGTGATGACTAGTTGTCGAACTGCCTGTCACCTAATTCTCTTCCACAATGGGTTCTAAGGTGTAAATCATCTGTTTTACTTGTTGGTAATAAGACAAAAGCCGTTAATTGAGCGAGCAGTGTTTCACCACTTTGTATTGCATGCAGAAGTCATTTCTTCCATTTGCATTGTACGACAAATAGTCATGCCTCACTTGATATAATAAACAGTGTCTGCACTATTTTATTGGAATCAAAACAGTAGCATTTCTCATGTCAGTGTAAGCGTATCTATATTTCCATCTCTGTGCACAGAACCTGCACCCAATACTGAACTCGTGGAACAACGTATACAGTACAGCACAAGCAGTATATATAATTCGCAGAACTAAAACAACATGAATGTAGTGTCGTAAAATCTCATCATAATGGACTTCACAGTGCACTTCACAGTGCCAGTATCTAAGCGCAATCTAAAGAAATGGTATGCCCAAGGAACTTGGTGCCAGCCTACACATGAAGGCAACTAAGTTAGTGAAATAAGGGTGTCTTTACTTTAAGAGATATGCACCATGCAGATAGGCGTGTTCTAGTTTTTTTATTGCATTAGTTTACACTATGTCATCAAAAATATCGCACATGATCATACAGTTGAGTTTCCTGGCAGAGAAGTCCAACATTAATTGTAGATCCACTTACCACGATTTATAAACAGCATTCAGCAATGTCCACAAAATAACAACGCTGTCTTCATATACTGCTGCACATAATTACTCAGAGATATCTCAAATTAACGTAAATTTCTGGAATTATGCTTGGGAACTGTCGGCATTATCACATGACTACATATGTACCAATACTTCTATTATGCTTAGATAGTACATCTATGTTTACGATATATCCATACCAGCCAGTGCCATCGGCACTTATTTAAATGCGAAGCATTTCTTAGCGAACCCCTGGCACTTGAGCGTTTCTATCTATCTATCTATCTATCTATCTATCTATCTATCTATCTATCTATCTATCTATCTATCTATCTATCTATCTATCTATCTATCTATCTATCTATCTATCTATCTCTATCTATCTATCTATCTATCTATCTATCTATCTATCTATCTATCTATCTATCTATCTATCTATCTATCTATCTATCTATCTATCTATTATCTATCTATCTATCTATCTATCTATCTATCTATCTATCTATCTATCTATCTATCTATCTATCTATCTATCTATCTATCTATATCTATCTATCTATCTATCTATCTATCTATCTATCTATCTATCTATCTATCTATCTATCTTTATCTATCTATCTAGCCGCCTACGTCTGGGTGCTCTCATGATGGCCTCCTTAACTTGGTGTAGACCAAAATTGCATGGGAGGGTAAGAGGAGTTGACGAATATGACTGCCGGGTCATGACATGAATAACGTTAAAAACTTGCCGCGTACGTCGTCAAACCCTTCCACTAGACAATTGTGGCACATACCCGTTTACCACGGGCCGCGGTGTACGGGTATGCGCCACAGGTGATTGACAGTTTATATATACGCAGGAACGGCGAGAAGAGACATTGATAACTTAAATGCTAGAGTGTTTAAGGAAAACCAAATCGACAGCGTTGACTCAACCAATGGAAAGAATGAAAATTAGGATCCCAGCAGGAATCGAACCCAAAATTCTGCGTGGCAATCAGGTATTCTACCACTGAGCCACCAGGTCTATAAAACTGGTTTGGAAAAACAGCCTAACGCAGGCAATATCGGTGCAACGTCAATTGTGGTTGTGGTGCTGGCTATCTAATTTTACAAAAAGCAATAAACACTACATGATACCCCCACGATGTGTACTCCTAGGATACAGGCGTCATATGAGATTAACGTCTGTAGTTCCAGTGTTGGCTACGCTTTTATAGCAGTCTAATAACATTACGCTTGTATTCTATGATTCAGCAAGCTATATTGAAGCACTGCTCGACCCGGAGGAATACTTAACGAAAGTTACATATGATATTCCACATCACCGCACCGTAAAGTCACTTCATCCACCAGAACGGACGGCCGTGTCTCTTAATTTCTTCACGCAGGCTGCGCGCTGGGCCTCACTGCTGACCGAGGTATATGACCAGATTTGACTGACAGCCGCTTTGGGTAGGACTCGGCTTACATAGGCCAGATAGCCCAGGTAGTCTACGAATACACGCGCCAACCCACTGATGTTGGTCTATGTTAGTCACACTATCCAGGCCTACCAGTCTCGACGGCCTATCCTCACGAACGCGAAGGGTGGCTTTAGGTTCCGGCATGTCGCCGGCTCTGTCGACAGACAATTGTCGACGAAATGACCGAGGCATCGACGAATTCCAACAGCTCTACTATACGACATACTTCACTACACATGGACCCCTCGTCACCACGATCACGACCGGATCCTATAACAAGTCATGACCAGCTGCTGGTACTCACTGATCACGGTGATGATGCCCTTGTTCAAAACTGTCAAGAACTTCTTGCACACATGCACACGGGTTCGTGAACGTGCGTGCGTTTCTCGGGACCGTATAGCACTACATATCAGCTTACCGCTTCTGGTGTTGCAGTACCCACGTTGCCATTGGCAGCATTACCCAACCGTAAACAACTGGTTATATGACACATATGCGGCTCTTCAACATATATATGTGTGCGTATAAAATATATACAGATTCTTAGCGTCATTTTGTAACGTGTCGCTCAGTAAAAAGTTACGCCACGGTCACCTACCCGCCGCATGCTTCGCATAACATCGACTCCAACGGTACGTGGGATCTGCCGATTTTCATCCTTAATTCCTCATTTCAAGGCTTATGCAATCACCACATGGAAATTAAGCCCAGCATTATGCCTGCAAAGTCAGCTTGAAATTAGGCAATCACATGCTTAAAATTAAGAAAAATGACTATATATAGTGGCCGGTGGCTTGGCACATTGGATCCTAGGACTTGATATGCATGAGGGGATTAAATTGCCATGCACGCATAGAGGCTGTAAAGCAGTCAGGACTAGTTCAGAGTAAAGAAAGCGAGAAAACAGAACCACAACACACATAGAAATGAAGAGACAGGACGACGCGGTACAAGCAACTGAGGTTTAACACGTCTTTGGCTTTTTTAGACAGTTTTGTACTCTTTCTGCGACTGCGTGATTCCTTAATTTTGTGTGATATGTGTCTAATGAAGTGACAATACCATAAAATGCATGTGCTTCACAAAAACATTGTCACTTAGCAGATGTCTGTCACATCATATAGCCATAATTATGCGACGCGTATGTCACATGTTAGCGCGCACAAATTGACATTTCAGACGGAGTATCAAACAAGAAAATCAAGCATGAAAACAGATTAAACAGAAAACATATTTGGCTCAACGCACATTTCATCACATGACAGGGTGATAATAGCGGCATTTCTTTCTTTATTTTTTTGCGGAAGTATATCCTCCCTGAAAGCACTCCGCTTCATTTATGCTTCAGTTCAAGCAAGGAAATAATGCCGTACAAATATCTTTTTCAGGCGCACTCGCGCATCGATTGGCTGGCCGTGCGAAGCATATGCTATATTTCTAAACACGCATCGCGCTATGTGAGCTTAAGACTTTCTTTTTTTTTGGCTGTCTGAGTTCATCGCTTTCGTTCGTTTCGACTACTGAATCGTACGTAACGCGACGCATGCACGGCAGCGACTACAGTAATGATTACTCGCGTCTTCTCGCATTGTGAAGTCAGTTACGGTTGTAGGTGAACACAACTTGTGTTTGATTGCCCCTGTTCGTGAGACCTACCCGTCCCTTGTTGAACGTTCACACTCGCGTTATACCGTTAGCGTTGCGCGTTGGTTGAATTCAACTGAACTCGGCACATTGTCAGAAGTTCGGCGCCTGCATTTCACGCGTCGGGAAGGCGCTTTATCACGCCGGAACGGACGTCTGTGCATTTTCAGCAAGCTTGACATCGTTCTGCAGGTTTGCTTGTTTTTGTCACTTTATTAGGGTGATATATATTTAAGCCGCTAATATACTGGCACTTAATACATGCTTTGCAATTGCACCTTGAAGTAACCACCTTCCGACTTTTGTGCGATTTTTTAGACGCGTTCGCGCAGCATGGTTTTATACGCCTGTCAAGTCAATATTCCTCACAAAAAGAGAATGCAAGCATGACGCGAGAGGCGAAAAACTAGGCGAGCAGTTCATCTTGCTTCAAAGTGGTTAAAGCTCAGCTATCTGTCACGCGTCTTAAAGGGACACAAAGGCAATAACAATTTATGTGCGAGTGAAAGCTCAATGTATGACAACGTCTAAAACGGCAGTATTATCAACAGCAGTGCCCTACTTATCGAGAAATCAAGCCACATGTATCACGCGATGACGCCATGCGCGGCACATTTTGTAAATTGATCACGATGACGTGAGAGAGTCGGACTACAATTAATCATTCGTAATCTAACTAGCTGCAATAAAGAAAGAACCTTCCGTTCATCAAGACACGTAATAAATGCTGCTGTTCGTTTCTGTTTGATTCATTGAAAAAATAACCTCTTTGGTGTTGCCATGGGGAACGGCGCGCGTGGTTGTAAGGTTCCGTTTTCGCCGAACGGCGCTTCGCCCGGCGCCCTGCTTCGCTCACGCGGTCGCGTCTCCGTGGTAGTTTCGGTATCGCATACTGTTCGCGTGTGTTTTGCGCGCTCTTGAAAGTCGCTCTGACAGAAAGTTCGACAAAATGCCGCATACATGTGATGTTGCCGGATGCCCGAATGGTGCACGCCGCCAGTGCACGCCGCCGCGCAGTAAAGGCGGGCAACGTTGGGCACGGCAGCAGTGACGTGAGAAGCACCGCTTTCAGGCGGGTGACTTTGAAGTGCGCTAACGCGATGCGGACCACTAAAACGTGATTTTATTCCAAAATAAGCACTTCCTTGGCAACAAAAGTAGCATACGAGGCTTCTGGACCGTTATTTCAACAATCAACGTCGACTTAATATTTGCCTTTAGTGTCCCTTTAATCGGCGGGTGATTCTCCAGCGGCGCGGAGGACTTGACTCTAACCTCCTCAGGAAACAGTGCCATGGCCGTATAATTTATTTTAGGAGCTTGCTCGCCAAGCTTCTTATGCTCGCGCCTTGTCCGTGCCCGGCGTGTGCGTGCCGGCGTGTACACTACTTCTCATTCGGAGGACCGTGAGGGGGCGTCGAGATGAGCGGGCGTCTCCGCATCGGCTCCGCCTTCTGTTATGCTTTTTACCGGTCTACTGTGTTAAATCTTCCTTAATTTTATCGCCCACGTTTTCGCTAAGTCTAGGGGAACACCCGGATAACAATTTTTACCCGGGCCACCCAAATTTTCTTTCTTTTTCAAACCAACGTTTCGCCCTTCACTCGCTAAGCCTCGAGCAGGCTTACCACGACTACGTACCCCTGTGCCGGCGCGTCCCGCCGCTACGCCGCCGTCATGCCTGAGGCCATGGTGGAGGGAGAACCAATCACTCACGAGGAAGCCCAGCGCGCCTGGCTGGATCGACGCAATTCGACGTCGAGCAACATCTTCAACTACTACGACCAGCAAGCCAGCCGGCGCCAGCGTTGGTGCCCTGCGAACCGGAGCTGCGTCGAGGGTTTGCAGCCGCCAGCCGGCTCCCCCCGCTGCCAACGGATCATCACCGTGTCATCGTCCGCCCCGGAGGTGGACTGGATGTGCGTAAGTGCAACAAGCTTAAGTTCTTACAAGCTCTGCTATTCGCTGCACGACTCCCGCCAGCGGCGGCAGAGAAGGAGATATCGTCTGCACTAACGACACACAGAATATCTTGTGATCAGCACGCCGAGCTTACAAACGGCCGAAGCGTACGCTAAAGTACGAGCAATTGTTCTCATGGAGCGAGCACATCCAGTATCCGCTTACGTAGTCGCCTCTGGCACGACCAGCCGAGGCGTAGTCCGAGGGGTCGACGCTGACCTTCCGGACTCAGAGCTACAACGCTTGTTCGTCTCATCACACAACCCACGTTAATGGGGGTACGACGAATCAAGGATACTACCACCATCATCCTTCTCTTCGACGGACTTAAAGTCCCCAACTATGTGCGCTGCGGCATGCTTCTGCTGCGTTGCCCCCTCTACAAGCGACAGATCGACACCTGCCGCAACTGCGGCCGAGTCGGGCATCGACAAGACGTCTGCCCTACCCCATCTGAGAAAGTCTGTGAACACTGCGGTATCAAACCCACAGGACTGACCATGTGTGTGTGACTCCCAAGTGCGCGTTGTGCGGTCCGGCCCACATTACAGGCGACCGCACATGCCCAAATCGCTATTCAAATTCCTTACGTCCGTTCGACGTCGACGCCGCCGCAGACGCCGGCGCAACAAAAACCAACAGACCCAAGGAGGCTCGGCAAAGCAACAGCCGACGCCCAAGCAACCAACCCGAGTCCACCGACGAAGCACCTGCCTACCACCACCAAGAGTCCGACTGCAACACCCACTTGGGCCGACCGAGTCGCCGGTAAAGGTGAGACTCGCGGTTCGGCGCAGTCGGGTAACTTGCCACAGCATGAAAAAGATGAGATTCAAGAGCTCAAACGCGAGCTAGCGTTACTGCGCAAAGAAAAACGCAGAATTCAAAGCACTCATTAGAAACCTCGCAGCAGCCGAGCGAACGCGTTGTCGAGGCACCGACGCCCGCCGCTCCGGTCGTTGAACCAGCACCAACTACCTCGTCGAACGCCAGTCGCGCCGCGAAGCGTCGCGCGGCCGAGGACCCGCCTTGACGAGCCTGTTACTATGTCTAAGCTCATGGAGGCACTTGCCCGCCTCGCGCAGACATTGCGGCAGACCGAGCTGCCGATATGACCCCCACACCCCTCCAGCTCACCGAGCTCCACGCGCGGTTGCAAATATAGAAGGACAGCACACGGCGGTTTCGTGCGCCAACCTCTATGCAGTAATCATGCTACCACAAGCAATCTTGTAATTTGGCAATGGAATTGCTTCAGCTTCCCGAAGCGGAAGGCAGCTTTGCAACAATTCATTAAATCTAGCGCCAATCGGCCTGCCGTAATTCTCTTACAAGAAACGCTAACTGCCGACCCCGTTTTGCGTGCCTATCGCACCGAAGCGGACCATCGAACGGGAACGCGAGGGATAGCGACGCTCATCTCCAAGAAGTACGCATATGTTCGCCACGAGGTCCGCCCGATCTCAAAGACGAACACATTATGATAGAGTTAATTCCAAACTCGGAGCTTAAACAGTCAGTCTTTATTCTCAACGTATATAGTTCACCGAAACACACGCAAACCACATTTCAGGGTCCTCTTTCAGCGAGCGAACAAAATTGCAGGGGACCACATGCTCATAATCGCGGGAGACTTTAATGCCACGCATCCGGACTTTGGGTACCGCGGCTCTTCCCGTAAGGGCACTGCCCTGGTATCACAAATGCACACACATAGACTCACGCTCCTAAACAGATCCCGCTTCAGCCACACGGGCAGGTAACTCGGTTACGCGCGATAGCGCCCCGGACCTCACGATGGTTAGGCACGCGGGACAACCCACGTGGATAACCTAGGTGAGAATCTGGGCAGTGATCATTACATTATACAGACGATCGTAAACGTTTTCAACAAACAAATCACGACAGTTTCGCATAACGGACTGGGATCATTTTCGAGAGCTCAGGAAACGCGACGACCTCGCTACGAAACCCTACCAGCACTCCTCGACGACTTAAAGAGGACGTTGCAAATTCGACCTAAGGACGTTGAATCCGAACTGGAGGTCGAGCGCATGGATAGCCGGCTAGCTCACCTACTCGAAGCTAAGAAATCACTACACGCGAAATGGCGCACGCAAAAGCTCAATCGTAACCTTCGTAAAAAGATTAGCTGAACTCAATCGTCCAATCGAGGAACATTGCCGTAACCTAGAGCGCCAGCACTGGGACGAAGTGTGTAACTCGGTTGATGGTCAAATGAGAAACGGGGCCAAATGGGAACCTGTTAAAACACTTACTAGGCGACAAACCGTCGAAGCATCCCCAACAACTCACGATAGACAGACTAATCCACAAACTCAAAGTCTCGGGTAAGACCGACACTCAAATCAACCGACGAGCTAGCTGCGCGTACCTATGTACCGAACTTAGCTCCCCATCCGATTACCCGCCTCCCCCTGACGCTACGGAGGAGGATCCACTAGGATCCCCCTTCACTTGCGCCGAGGTTAAGGCGGGTCCTCTCCGAACTAAACTGCCGCTCGGCCCCGGGCCCCGACGGCATACAGAATAAACTTCTTAAAATTTCGCCGAAGAGGACATAGAACTTCTTACCGAACACATTAACAAAATCTGGGAGACAGGTAACGTCCCGCCTGAATGGCGCGATGGCAACCGTCATACTTATCCCTAAGCCAGGTAAACCCTTAGCGCTAGCTCACTTCGTCCTATCTCGCTCACGTCCTGCAGTGGGTAAGGTGGCCGAACACGTAATCCTCAAGCGAGTCACGAAATTCGTAGAGGAGCGTCAGATTCTACCGATCAATCAAATTGGTTTTCGCCCGTCCATGTCCACGCAAGACGTAATGCTGATGCTCCACTACGAGCTCATAGATAAGACCACCAGAGGACACTAGAGCCATCCTAGCGCTCGACCTCGAGAAGGCATTCGACCGCGTAAACCACTCTCACATCCTTGACTCGATTCGCGAGGCAGGATTAGGCACGCGTTTCTACAATTACGTTAGCTCGTTCCTACGTGACAGGACAGCTACAATCCAACTCGGCTCGATGGGCTCGAAGCAGTTCACCTGGGACCGAGGGGCACCACCCCAAGGGGCCGTGATCTCACCGTTTCTGTTCAACCTATCCATGCGCGCTCTGTCGCGACAACTCTCACAGATCGACGGCATCGGTCACGCCCTCTACGCAGACGACATCACCGTCTGGTGTACGAGCGGCAGCGACGGCCATATCGAGGAGCGATTGCAAGAAGCGGTAAACACGGTAGAAACGTTCTTACGGCAGGCCGGCCTCTCGCTATCGGCCGAGAAATCAGAATTACTACTCTACCGCCCGAAATACAAGGCGCGCAGAGACGCATACGCGGAGATCAACGTCCTGACGGCGGACGGTAGACCGATCCCCACGGTGGACCAAGTCCGCATTCTAGGCATGGTCATTCAGGCCAACGGCCATAACGACGTCAGTATCACTCACATTTCCAAGAAGGCCGAAGCTATGGCTAATTAATTAATCGAGTAGCTAACAGCGCGGGGGACTGTCTGAGGAGAATCTCCGCAGACTGTTTCCACGCGTTTCTCATGAGCCACATCACTATGTGGCTCCCGCCCACCCTGTGGCAAAAAGGAGACGTACGCCGTCTGGACGTGATCATCCGCCGGTGCGTTAAACAGGTGCTCGGGTTACCGGGCAGCACCCGCAGACCAAGCTCAACGAACTAGGCATTCACAACACATTCAACGAAATCGTAGAAGCTCAAAAAGTCCTCAAATTGTAAGGCTGTCTTCCACTGCAGCTGGGCGACGTTACTAGCACACCGGTCTCAATCTCTCCCGTACCCCAGAAACCCGCGAAGCTCCCGAAGAGCTGCGCGCGAAATTTACAGTATCCCCGATACCCCGTAACATGCATCCCACACATAATGTGGGGAGACGTCAGGCACGGGCGCGAGCCCTACTCGGTACCGCAGCCGCTATGGAGGGTAACGTGGCCTTCGTAGACGCAGCGCAATACGGCTATACGGACCACTTTGTCTCGGTAGTCACAACACTCAAAGGCGAACACTTGTCGTCTTTGACTTTATTAAATTCAAACGCTGATCGCGCCGAGCAGGTCGCTGTGGCACTAGCTCTCGCTGCCACCGACCGCACCGCCATTTACACAGATTCGCGCGTAGCCGCACGGGCTTTCATGACGGGCTCGGTTTGTCGGGAAGCAGCGCGCGTTCTCTCTGCTGCCAATTGGTCAGACAAAAAGCACATCATCTGGTTCCCGGCACACGTTGGCCGACACGTACACGGAACCATCCTCAATGCCAACGAATTGGCTCACTCCCGGGCGCGAGGTCTCACATTCCACGTCGGGGAGAACCAATCGGAGGCTGAGGACGTTACTTGGTACTTCAGAGATCCGTTGTTAACATTTAATGAAATCTGCAAACATTACCAGTTGGAGAGGCGGAGGTACCCACTCCCGCACCCACACTTAAACAGGGCTCAATCAATCACTTTGTTTACAGACGGAGGCGTATGCATCGCCTTTAAAATGTTCCAAGTACATGGATGGCATAGAGCCGGGGTGCCCGCGCTGTGGCCACCCCAAATGCACTTTACAACACATGCTGTGGCAATGCCCTGCGTTGCGCGGGAGCAGCGAGTCTCCCTCTACGGAGGCGGACTGGAACCATCTGCTCACTAGCCAAGACAAAGGAGACCAGCTTAGGGCCATCCAGAGGGCCCGCGACATGGCCGTGGAGTTTAACCTCCCCGTCCCGTGGGAGTGGCCCACCGGTGTCACCCCTAAAGGGGGTCGAGCGCCGCCTCCGGATAATAATAAAGTTCTTTGCCTGCCTGCCTG